>NC_056725.1:764701252-764963752 GCF_019279795.1 Protopterus annectens
ATCAAAAAATTTGTCATGAAAGTGATCAACTTTTTGTCAGAATCACAAGAAAAGCTATTGCATTGAGTTTGCAAGGAATAATTCAGAAAGGCCAATTTGTCATGACAGTGATCAAGCTTTTTTGTCAGACCAGTAGAGTGATTTGTTGAAAATGCTGTCCACAAGATGGAGCCAGTACAACATGTAGGTCCCCTTAGTTAGGATGACAACAAGCTAAATTGGTAAAACTCAGTCCGGGTGCAAACATAGCTATTTCTGAAACACCTTAATGTGGCACAAATCAAAAATCAGATTACAGTTCTAAACATTTTGCCTTTGTTATGTTACTATAAAGAAAACAAACATTTTATATTTACTGATTCTGCAGTTTATGTAGTAAAAATATAATGTTTCAACAAAAAAGGTCAAACTTTTTGTCTCTTTAAAGATGGCAATCCTTCCTCTTCTAATTACTGAGCCGAGTATCCCTTAAAGTACTGTGAATAGCAGTAACATAAAGCAGACCATCTGGAGGCTCCATTTATTCAACTGAGCAAATTCCCATTGGATTCAGCATTATACTGTACTGCTATGCTGCAGTTTGCGCAGTGGAAATACTGAATTAAATACACATTCAGTCATGCACCATATACCATCATATAGGCATTAACATTCTATAATCTTTGTTGTGAAATAGTTACCTAAGGTGTGCAGGATATTTACACTGCACTTCATATCTGCTTCCAGGACACAGATTAAGAAAGAAGACATCTAATAAAGCATAAGTCAGCCTATACCTTAAGATGATTTTTTTAATAAATCTTGTTCAAAGTCATACTTTCTTCTCATTTTTGATAAAAATGGATAACCTGAATATATTTTTTACTATTTGAAGGCTTCCTGCTTAATTATTATTAAACTCAGACACATGAAACCTAACTGTCTATTTTACTGAGTGTTAGTCCCATAAACACTTTCAGTCCCTCTTTTTCTCAGCAGTGCAAGCCATAGCATCCTATAAATGCAACAAACAAAATCCAGTATATTATAAACTAAAATCCATAAAATAGGGCAGCCCATGCCAGTATTAAATTGAATCTATTGCCTTTGAATGCAAAATCCTTTCTTTTTTTTCACTTGAGCCATTCTGCATTCAGTCAGCCATGCAGACTAGAGTATCCTCTGGCAGTCTGTATGTGCTTGCACAACACAGAGTGCATGAGAAGAGACAACATGAATGCATCCATACAGTACATAGACAGCACCATGTAAAATTGAAAGTCCTTTGACAAGTAAAGCATGACCTCTGCTACTACTTGTAGGTCATGAAATATAGCAGAGTTAGTAGCACAATGCATTTGATAAACATGTTTGTATGAATTTAAACAATCAGACAAGCAGGCATGGTACTATTTGATTTATAACGTTCTTTTCTGAACTAAAATGTCCAGAATCTAATACGTATCTTCATGTTCAACAGGAATTGCTGTTCATTATAGTGCAAAAGCATCAAAGAATTAGATAGAGATATGTTTAGGTAGGTACATAGTCCCAAACGTTAAGGTACATTAGAAGAGTTCATCTATATTCTGTTGTACTGAAAACACCATGCAGTTTGTTGTTTTGGATTGTAGGTTCATTAAAGAAAGTGGGCACAAGCTGATTAAGGATCAGAAAAAAACAGGTTGGATACTTTCATTTTCTACTTCAGAGTACATGTATGTAATTCTTATTATTGGCATTGCAATGGCCATCACCTAACAACATCCATAAACCATACAGTGGTGAGGGAGCATGGCTTCCTCACAGGTTTTCAATGGTAAAGTTTAGCAGAAGGTAAATAAGGGAGGCCAGTCACTTCTGAATTTAGAAATTCAGCTTCATGAATGTCTCTTGGAAAAAAGAGCAGGAGGAGTAGTAGAGCAGAAGTTTCCTTGGTGATGATTAGGAAAATGTATTAAAGTGTCTCAGTGGGAGCGTCCCATAAGTCCTAGCTATCAACAATGTATTACAGTGCTCAGTGGGAGCGTCCCATAAGTTGTCATATGCAGTCCCTAGTGCCATTTTGTAGAAGCAGCCAAGCATTGAGCATGCATGGTCGCAGTTGTTAGTTTGTTACCTAAGTTATAGTCAGTAAGCCTCTACAGAGATGCATTTTTATAAAATAAAGCTGCTTGAACAGAACCCACAAAGACTCATTTATTCCTGTGTTAACACAAAAGCAACACGGTGTCAGAACTGTGATGGAAAATAAAGAATATTCTGAGCCCTGAGATGCAAAGACAACAGAGAAGGTAAAATGAAGAGAAAAGAGCACAAACATAACCAGAAAGAATCAAAGATAATGAGAAATATTCAATGTGAAAGAAAAGAAAAAAGGTGCATTACAAGGGCACAAACTCCATTATCAGGCAAGCGGAAAGTATGAAAAGTTTATTAACTAAAGAGCATGTTTAGGACAAAAGTATTTGCTGAAATGATTAACAGTAAATAAAAAATGAGCATGTTGAAAGAAAAACAAGTGTGTTTAAGGCAAAGTTGGGCATGCTTAGAGTAAAACAAGCACAAGAAAAGTACATTGGACATGAAAAGGGCTTAAGAGTAAAATGAATATAATATGAAAAGAAAAGGGCACATTAAGCAAAAATAAAGCAAGGTGACTATATGTGTTTTGGCAAAGTGCTGTGTTTGGGCATAACTATGACTTCATATTGTATCAAGGAAGTAACTAAAGTTATTCAAAGTATCTCAGAGTGTGTAAAAGTGCTTACAGTGTGTACTTATTACTGTGCATGTATTTCAAAGAGTTCATAGTGTGCAAAGTGCAGCTGTTTTGTGCAATACAGTCAAAGTATAGCTATTTTGAGAAAATGTTTCTTGTGCTGGTTGTGTCTATTCGCAAAGTGCCACCATTACAGAGTGCTTCTTGTTCTGTAAAGAGTTGCTTAGCACGGTACTGTCATTCTGGGGACATTTCAGTGTGCTGTATGCAGTTATTCACAAAGTACAATTACTTTGAAAGTTATTGAATTTTGGGCAACAGATGTTTGATTTATTCGCATTGTGCAGTTGCTTGACATGTTTCTTACACTGATAAGATGTGTTTTCTTGCAAAAAGATGACATTACAAGAGTATTACATTGCTTGTGAGTTATTCAGTAGCATCATAAATTTCTTGAATGTTTCTTAAAGTGATGACTTTAGCAAGTGATGGTATATGACTGTAGCATTTCTGCCTTTACCAATAATATTCTGAAAGTATGGAAAAGCCCGAGAAGTTTATTTCGCAAAGTCCATTTATTCGAAAGTGCTACAAGTTCATTCATTCAAATAATTCTGATAAGCCCAAAGAAAGTATAAGTTCAGAGCACAAAGGGATTGGACAAGTTCTGTTTATGCCAAAAACTTATGTATATGTGTATGTGTGTATATTCATGCTTATTCGCAAACCCCTTCGCTGGTATGTGTTAATATGGCAGATGGATTTTGAAAACCCCTACCACTTGTGTTTGATCAGAATGTTGCAGAGAACTGTAGAATATTTGAGCAAGAGAACAATATTTTCATACAAACAGCTTATGCAGATAGAGATGCATGCACAAGGGCATTCATTTTGCTAAACCTAGCAGGGTCTGTGACCATAGAAAGAGAGCGTTCATTTGTGTATGCACTGACAGTATATGAAGGAGAAGGTGTGGACCACCATATTGTTGTACAAACTGGATCAAGGGAAGACCCTGAGTGTTTAAAGCACAAGTTTAGAGAAATGTGCAACCCCCATACACATATTAAGTTAGAGAGGCATTTGTTTTACACAAGAGGTCAGAAACCAGGGTAAACATTTGCAGCTTGTATAACTGACTTGAAAAACAGAACTAAAACATGGCAGTTTGGTGATCTAAAATATGAGCTGATAAAGGACAGGCTTGTATGTGGTATTAACAGTGAGAAAGATTTTACTTTATGACAGTGATTTGATGTTGAGCAAAGCAATAGAGGTTTGTCAAATCCATGAGGTGACAAAAAACATACAAGCATGCTTGCGAGTGACAAGAGCATGGTTTCAGTTGGCTCCAGAGCAAACGTAGACAGTATACAACACGTGACAAGCAAGAGCAGGCCTAAGCACATGGCAGCTACAGGACTTCCAAAGAAGCCACAAGGTTTTCTAGAAAGTTCCAAGAAAGGTGGAAGCTCCAGCGCCAGCTCAGTGCAGTACAAACATGAATCAGCAAAACCTAAATCTAGCTTTATTGTTAACTGCAGCAATTGTGGTGCGAATCATGAGTCTAAAAGAGAGAAGTGCTTAGCATTTGGTCAGCAATGTCATAAGTGTGAAAAATGGAACCATTTCCAAAAGTTTTGTAAATCAAGTAAGCCTTACACAGTTGTAAAGAAAGGTCGCACAAAAAAATCAAGTAGATCAAGTAGAGCCGAAGCAGTCAATTTTCTATGTATATGGTGTATCAGTGCTTGGTGAAAGAGTTGATGCAGTGAACTTATTAACAAGGAGTCAGACCAGCAAGAAGAGTTCCAATAGCTATGCAAGATAAAGTTAAAGCTCTTTTGGATAAAATGGTACACCAAGGTGTGATTTGCCCAGTCACAGGACCAACTGAATGGGTGTCGTCCATGGTCGCCACTCACAAAAAAAGCTCAGATGAAATCAGAATATGCATTGATCCAAGAGATTTGAACAAAGTATTAAAAAGACCATATCATCCAGTGTGCACGGTCAAAGATGTTACAGCTCTAATGCCGAATGCCACTATATTTTCTGTTTTGGGTGCAAAGAGTTCATTTTGGCAAGTGTTGTTTGATCACATATCCTCATTCCTAACTACTTTTGGTACTCCATTTGGCAGATATAGATTCCTAAGGATGCCATTTGGAATAAATTCTGCAAATAAAGTTTTTCAGCTTGCAATGAAACAATTTTTTTCAGGTTATCCTTGTGCCATAATAGTAGATGATCTATTTGTTGGAGGCAATGGTGAAACAGAGCATGACATAAACCTCAAGAAAAAGCTAGACAAAGCACGTGAAGTGAAATTAAAACTCTAGCCTCTGAAGTGCAAATTCAGACTTCCAGAAATTACGTACATAGGTCATTTGTTTACTAGTACAGGATTTTGACCTGACCCAACCAAGCAAGCAGCTACTCTAGAGATGTCAGCACCAGATAATGTACAAGGTTTACAGGATTTTCTGGGCATGGTCAACTGTCTAGGCAAATTTATGCCAGAATTCAGTGAGTTGACAGCATCTTTAAGAGAGCTAACATGCAAAAATGTTGCATGGTCATGGTTGGAACATAATCAGAAGGCATTTGAAGACCTTAAGTGGAAACTTGCCACTTCACCTATGTTAAGATACTATGATGTGAACAAACCAGTTATTCTTTCCTGTGATGCTTCAAAATTTGGCCTAGGTGCAGCTGTACTTCAAGAGGGCAGACCAGCAGCCTATGCATCTAGAACATTAACCCAAGCTGAGATCAGTGGTGGCTGGCTACTTCAAATAAAAGGGGGCTGCAGGAGACAGCTGAATGGGTGGGGCCAATGGGAAGGGTGTGGCCAACTACAAAGGGAGGGGCTATGCTCAAAACCACAAAAACTGGGACTTTAATTAAATGCGTTGCCCTGGGTGCCTAACTGTCATTTTGAGAGTCCAATTAAAACAAAATGAAGTGGACAAGAAAAAAAAATATTTCAATGCACTGGCTACATGACAGCTTACTTAATATCTAGATGGAAGCAAAAAGGTTGTGAGGCATGAAAAAATAAATTACTTTTTAAATACATTACTGGAATGCCAGTCAAAATCAAGTATAAAAAAACAAGCAGCACTCAAGTCAACTCAAACCACTCTACATCTCCTTTACTTATAATTTATATTCAGCTTTATAAAAAGTACCAATTAACATGCAGCCAACAAGCAACAACATGCATTTTCTGAATAATAATAAGCATAAATCAACAGTATAAAAACATGCAGAATACCAGAACATTCTGCAAACTCGAGAACAGATGAAAAGCCACTGTACTTGTGTTTACCTTGGATGGGATCTTACCTTGGATCTGGAGCATTTCTCCCCGGGCCTCCGCTGAAAACAGGCTCTGTGGAACCTAGTCGGACTTTCCCGGTCAACAAATGATAAATAAATAAAAATAAAATGGGGGAATACTCTGTCTGCACACTTGCAGTGCATAACTACTCCTTGCCTTGCTTGGACACATCCAAAGTCACTACCTGAGGGAGTGGGGTACAAGTTATGTCACAATTTGAAATGTCTCTGGCTGATGGGGATGGCCCTGACACATTTATCATACTCTCAACCTCAGTGCAAGAAATCTGGACAAAGCCATAAATAAAGTGGGACAAAGTCAAAGGCCCAAAAATAATACAAATTTTAAATATTGCTCTTACCAACTTAGAAAGTTAATAAAATAGTAGGTATTGCATTAGTATGAATTTTCTAAAGGGTATGAAATCTGAACTCAAATGTCTCTCATTATTTTCTAACTTCAGTCTTTAATGATTTGCCACTAATTTGCCAGAAAACCATAATATTATGAAAAAAACGGACCAAAAATGTAATGTGAAATCTCTACACACTACACACACACACACACACACACACACACACACACACACACACACACACACACACACACACACACACAAAATAGACACAGATAAAGGAATATATGCCTTTCTAAAGAATCAGTCATAGGCAATAAACTAAACATTAACAGCTTCAGGATGCCATGCATTCCAGAGAGACACAAGTGTCTTTCAAAGTGTATTGCTACTAAAAACAGCTCCTAAGACAACATATTAAAACATTATTACTTACATATAAAATAGTTATCAAATAATTGTTTAACTTAAAAAGTAATTACATGAGAAACTGCTATCTCATGCACACATAGGCTAAATAGGACAGTGATTGAAGTTACTAATGAATGTTATTGTTAGGGATTTTACAGTACTTCAATGGAGCTGACTAAACTTCACAGTAATTGTTACACAGACAATTAATAAAGAAGACTGCAGAGTTGTTAATTTCCCAAACAATCACCATCTAGATAAACAGAAAGCCACTAACAACTCTTTGATCATAGATTGCCTTCTAGTAACATGGCTTGGAATGCTGCTTTGAGACCAAGACAGAAGGGCTGATCTCAGTGACTGTCACTTAATTATACTCAGTCTGTGCCAATGTGACCCAGTGAGGCAACCTTTCTGATATGAGCTGGCTTGTCAGATGTGGGTAAAAGTAGCAATATCTCTGCACTTGTGACATCTTTCAACGTAAACCATAAAAATACCTAAAATATATTCCAGGAATAGAAAGAAAATAGCATGGTACAAATAAATAGATTACTATAGCAATAACCCATGCCTGGGTGTGAGTAATGCTGGATTTACCCACGGTTGGTGTGGTTTCGCCCGAGTGGCCAAACAAAGCCAACCGTGGGTAAATCCAGCATTACCCACACCCAGAAGTGGGTTATTGCTATTATACAATGACATTATTTAAGAAAAATAATTACTTTTCTTAAATAATGGCATTGTATAATGCCTCCTTGCTGCCCTTCCGCAGCTGTCTGGTATTCTGCGGCAGTTCTGATGTACTGCGCATGCGTATGCCTATGCAGTACATCAGAGCTGTGGGCAAAAACAATGGAGAAAGCAAGATCTCCGTTGCTTTTAAACTGAAGCTATGTTAAATGGGTTTAACATAGCGAGACAGCTTTAAAAAAAGCAACGGAGAATCTCCATTGCTTTTTTTAAAGCTGTCTCACGCTATGTTAAACCCATTTAACATAGTGAGACAGTTTTGAAAAAAGCAACGGAGAAAGCAAGATCTCTGTTGCTTTTTACAAACTGTCTCGCTATGTTAAACTCATTTAACATAGCGAGACAGTGTGAAGCAATGGAGATCTTGCATTCTCCGTTGCTGTAAAAAAAGAGTTATAGTTATGGAAAAAGTCTGGGTGACCGGACCTTTTTCCATTACTATAACTCTGATTTACAACGTGCACTCTGACCAATCAGCGTGCACGTTTTTGAATATTAATGGGGCGTCGTTGTATAATACTGTACATTAATCCCAAACAATACAATGCACTTGAAAAATGCCTGCTGATACTTAAAAAGTTAGAATTATGCTAGGTTACTAACCTACCATAATAATTTGCAGGCTGTTCTGTATGCTTATTAATGTGCAGTCTAGGAAGTGAAATAATCTTCCCTGTGTCCTCCCTGCCAGCTTTCAGAACAAAAACATACTGAACAAAAAAAAACGTACTAAATAGTCATAGCTTTAAAGGGTAGTGTAATCCCAAATGCCAGCAATTTTTTTTTTTTTACAAAAAACATTTATATGTATAGAATATATATTGTGACTGTACCCAAGTATATTTCATCTATACCATGTTACACAAATTAATCTTTAAAGGGGTAATATTTCATCCACTATAAGAGCACCAAATATTTCAACTACATATGCATAAATAACATTTAAAGAAGACAAGCAAGTCAGCAAGGAAAGTATCCATTTCCAGAGTATTATGTGCCTGTTACAATAATAGCTATCCTGTCTAGCTTAATAATTTTGCTATATTTTCTGCACCTTTCATTCAGACCATAGGTAAAAAAAGTCTTGTTTGTGGGTGGCTCTAGCACAGAAGATGTCTGTTGTACAGATCAGAAATTTCTGGCAATTCCCTGTTGTAGCGTTGAGCCAACATTCTGGAAGATGGTATAGAATTACAAAAATCCTGACTATACCGGCCCTAACATATATTATAGACATGATTATATTAAACTGGTGTATTACTTTAAATAAAAGTCTTATCAGAGATGTCATTACTAGTAGTGGTCCTTCAGCCATATTTAATATTAATAATTAAAATGTATATACCTATGAACCAAAAATAGAAGTTTTGTTACTGCATCAGAACATGAGTCTGCCATTCAAAATGGCCCCTCCATCGGAAAACAATGACTTCATATTTTTTATGCAATTGAGGACAGCTTAGTTATTAGAAATGTTATAGCAGCACTACTGCCTATATATATAACAAATATCATCTTTTCTGACAGGGAATTGCGGCAATTGCTGTTTGCCGAACGAATTTCCTTCCAAATCCAATCTATAGTATAAACAAGGCAAGGCCAGCCTTTATTTAGAACTGCCAAGTTAGTGTTAAGTTCAGACACTTACACAAACGGGTATCTAAAGAATTCTTGTTGGCACCACGGGCTCTTATTTACAGTGAGAAATGGTTGAAAGTGAAGTGTACTACTATCCAAAAATCAAAGTGGCCCCCTGTTTCTGCTAGAGGAAATGCCATGCTTAATACTCTCAATTTTAAATTAGTTAGTTTCAGTCCACCCCATACAAACAAATTAAATGTCTCTATCTATTCACACAGATACAATGATGCCATCAATTTAATCATACCTCCCATCTCTTTAACTATATGTGAAAAATCATTCGCAAATTGGCCCAAGCCTGTTGGAACAATCTGCCTAAACAAAATATGCTCAAAAGAAAGCATTTTGCAATTAAAAAATAAATAAATCCCTCACTCTAGAAAGCAAATGCACTGGTTTCAGAGACACGGTTTAGCATTGTTGGCCACTGTTTGGACACCATGTGTGACTGATTTACAGTTTCAGAACTCTTTTTTTTTTTTTCAATATGACTTGTTTAGTTGACTGTGTGCATCATGTATACATTAATATTTTCTTATATCATATTGGTATATATCATCTCTGTCTCAGCAATTGTTATGCCTTTATGATCTTGGCATGATCTGTTTAGCATTGTAATTGCTGATGACATTGCCAAATGGATGAAGTTGTGACTGAAAAGTCTTGAACCATTCCACTAACCCAGTTAGCATAAATAAATAAATAAATAAATACATACATAAATAGGAGGTGGGTATACTACAATTATCTCAGAAGTATTGAAAAGGCCAAACTTGCTTTTTCACTATGCACACATGATAAACTTAAATCGACAGCTGCATTTTTCCCACATTCAGTTCAACAAATGCAAATCTAAGATTTTGATTTTAGCTTAATATTTTTGGTACTGGATAAACTAAAAGGCTAGTGTCTAAGCTGCATAAAAGTACTTTCAGCTTAGTATTAGGAAGTGACATAAATAAATCAAATGACTACAATGAACTGTTGAAAACTGAAAATGCAACATCATGGGAATCTTAATAAAAATGATCTTAAATGTCCCTCAGTACACAAAAAGTACAGTTGTGTACACTTACCATAAATGTAGATATTCAAGTGTATTCACTGTTGCAGTCATCACATTTGGGTTATCCCTGCCAGGGTAGCCCTCGGCCGGCCCGAATACCAGAGGCTTAGTATTTCTGCATCGGTTGCTGTCACTTCTGGACTGACATCAGGTCGTCAGTAGTATAAAGTAAGGCAGCTGACGCCATTACATCAGTTTTTCTTGCCCTAATCTGTCAGGAACCCCCAAGTAGGAGCCAGGTTCTGGTGTAAGAACCCACCAGTAGAAAGTGAATACCAATAAGTCCCTTGTAAGGAAAGAGAAGAAGGGGGATGGAGGGAGGGAAACCAGGACTTCAACAGTGAATACACTCGATCATCTACATTTATGGTAAGTGTACACACCTGTACTATGTTCTTCGTATCTCACTGTTGCAGTCATCACATTTGGGTTAATTCCCAAAGCTGAGGAAGAGGGTGCAGCCAGTCAAGGAAACTAGGGACTAGCTAGGATGCCCTGCAAGACTGCAGAGGCAAATCCTGCCCTGGAGGGTGGTAATGTTTGGTAAAAGTGTGAACAGACGTCCAGGTGGCAGCCTCCTGGATGTCCCTGGTGGGGACTCCTCTGAGGAAAGCTGCAGAGGTGGGGGCTGCTCTGGTGGAGTGAGTCCTGACCCCCATGGGAGGAGGCTTTCCATGTTGTTTGTAGCAGAAATGGATGCAGTGTGCTATCCATTTGGAAATGGTTTGTTTGGAGATGGCTTTGCCTTCTGCCCCTGTAGCAAAGCTAACCAGCAATTGATCAGACTTTCTGAAGGATTTAGTCCTGTCTAGATAGAATCTGAGCTGTCTCTGCACATCTTGAGAGTGCAGGATCCTGTCCCCCTTGTTCTGGGGACTAGGAAAAAAGGTGAGCAAATGAATGGATTGGTTGAGAGCCACACTGGACACCACCTTGGGCATGAAGGATGGGTTAGTTCTGAGGGATACCCTGTCAGCATGGAAGATGATGAAGGGTTCCACAGCCATGAACGCTTACAGCTCGGAGACTCTTCTGGCTGAAGTGATGGCCAGAAGGAAAGCTATCTTCCAGGAGAGAAATTTTAGCTCTGCATAAGAAGCTGGTTTGAAAGGGGGCAGGGTGAGCTTTTCCAACAAAAAGTTAAGTCCCAAGCTGGGGTTGGTGCTCTTCTGGGTGGCCTCAAGTTGCTAGCCCTTGTTAGGAACTGTTTGATCAAAGGGTGTGAGAAAAAGGGGCTGCTCAGTGGGGAAATGAGCAGAGATAGCAGAGGCATGAATTTTTATAGAGGAGAAAGAGAGGCCACTGTATAGTAGGTCAGCTAAGTATTCCAGGATGAGAGGGATGAAGGGCTGTGCCATACTGGCTCCCTTAGCCTGGATCCAGGTACAGAACCTTTTCCATTTGTCAGCATAAGATGTTCTAGTGCTAGGGCATCTGGCCTCATGTATAACATCTATAACCTGTTTACTGAGGTTGCCAGATTGATTTGGGGTTAGGGAATAAGCCAAGCTGCCAAACTGAGTGTCTGCAATTGGGGATGCATGAATTCCCCATCCCTCTGGGTCAGAAGGTTTGGAATCTGAGGAAGATGCCATGGTGGCAGTGCGGACAGGCTGCGCAGCAAGGAGTACCAGTGCTAGTGAGGCCAGTCTGGAGCTAAAAGAATTGTCCTTGGTTTTTCCTCCTTTATTTTGAGCAGTACCCTGGGGATGAGAGGTAGTGGAGGAAAGGCATAGACCAATAGATTGGTCCAGGGGAAGGACAGGGCATCCACTTTCTAAGCCATGCAGTGATGCTCCCTGGTGCAGAATTTGCTGAGCAGATTGTTGGTGTGGGAGGCAAAGAGGTCGACCTTCAGGGTGCCCCATTTCTGAGTTATTAGGGTGAAGGTTCTTCTGTTAAGCTGCCACGCATGTGGGTCCGGAAGATTTCTGTTTAATTGGTCTACCAGAGAGTTGAGAGAACCTGGTAAAGTCTCCAGGTCTTGAGAGTGTTGACACCAAAGTTTTTTTAGGTACCATTGACATTTCCTCATATGCAGTCTGGCATATGGAATGAGTAATATGCAAGATGCCATGAACTCCAGAGCTTGCAGGATCTTCCTTGCAGATAACTGGGGTCTGGTGGCTAGTTGAGAGAAGTAGGCTGTCAGAAAAATTTGTTTTTCTGGTGTAATGAATGCCATCTGGGATGCTGTATCCAGGCTTGCTCCCAGGAATATAATCCTTTGGGTGGGTACTAGCTTGAATTTCTTTTCACCGATATTGTACCCTAGGGAGGTTAGTAGGGTCTTTACAAAGGCCAGGTGCTTGAGCAGCTTTTCCTAACTGTCTGCCGGAATAAGGCAGTCGTCTACATATGGGTAATTCTAGATATTCCTTTGTCTGCAACAGGCAATGGCCAGAGCAAGACATTATGTGAAAACTCTGAGAGCAGTAGATAAGCCAAAGGGAAGCACAGAGAACTGAAAGTGTTGAGATCCTGCCCTGAAACGGAGATATTTCCTGCATGATTCCCTGATAGGAATGTGGAGGTAGGCCTCTTTTAGATCTATGGTGGCTAGCCAAGTGTCCTTGGAGAGCATGGGTAGCAGCTGCTGGAGGGTGAGCATTTTGAATTTTGGGACCACCAGGAAGGTGTTTAGAATGGATAGATCGAGGATGGGGCACCAAGTGCCCTTTTTTCTGGGCACCAGAAAAAGTCTGGAGTTGAAACCTTGGCCTATCTGTTCTTCAGGAACATGTTCTACTACCCTCATAGAAAGCAGGGAAAGGATTTGCTTTTGAGCTTCTGCCCACTGGTTTGGAGGTAGATCTGGGAACCCTTTGTGGGTTGGAAGGGTGTGGAAGGAAAATATGCATCTCTGAGACACTATGTTGAGAACCCAGTGGTCGTTGGCAATGATGGCCCAGGTGCTTGCGTGAAAGGAGAGTTTTCCCTCCTAGGGGTAAGTGAAGGTGGGCAGAGGGAGGGGGTGGGGGAGGTGAGTCATTGTGAGTTCTTATCATAAGGGGTGGCTTAGAACTTCCTGGTTTTGAAGTGGAAGTAGTCCACTGCTTAGATCTCTGCATTCCCTGTGTCTGGTGGCTGGGGGTCTGGTTCCCCAGGGTCTGGGCTGGACTGGCTTAGTGTGAGCAAGAAAGGACCAGTGGTAGATGGGACAATGCCTGATGAACCTGAGTGGCTGGACCTGTAAGAAATCCTTAACTGTTTGCATAGATTTTGCTTTTTCTTCCATGTTTTTTAAGACCTCTTCTGCCTTAGTGCCAAATAAGTTCTTTGTGCAAGGGGGCATCCAACAATTTAGATGTGACATGGTCTGGGAGAGGCTGTTTGTTAAGCCATGCATGCCTTCTAATGACAGATCCAGTGACTGCTGCCCTGCAAGATGCTTCTAGGGTGTCAAAACCACAGTGCAAGGTGTGTTTATTTACTTGACTTACAGAATGCATTAACTCTTGTAACTCTTTAGATTCCTGTACAAGCAGGAAAGGAAGACATTTTTTGTTTGAGGAGTTCCAGGGTATGTTGCTGAAATTTTAGCATATGGAACTGACAATTTAGTGCCTGGTAGCAAGAGTAGCTGAGGTGTATACTTTTTCACCCCATTTGTCTAGTGCTCTGGAATCCCTACCTGAGGGGGTGGGATTTTTAGCAGAGGTTGCTTTAATCCCTTTAGGCCCTTGAGAAATTACCTAGGATCAGCAGTAGGATTTTTAAAAATAAATTTGTGCGAGTCAGGGACTATATAGTACCTGTCTGGTTTTCTGGGTGCAGGAGGGAGGGTGTCAAGAGTCAAGCTGGATTCCAGGAAAACATCCTCCACAACATCCAGGACTGGCAGGATGGCCAGGGGTCTGTGCTGTGGAAGATATAAGAATTCCCTGAGTCTCTTTTTAGACTGAGGGTAGTCTTGACTCTCCCATTGGAAATGCTCCCTTAAGGTATGAAGGGTTCCCCAAAGGAAAAATCCTCTGACGGAGAGGCTGAAGGGATGGACTCCTCTGCATCAGAATGCTTATAAGTAGAGAGGGGTTGCATGTCTTCGTATTCAGATACATCAGAGTAATCTGACTCTTGTTCAGACAAAACTACAGGGGACAGATCTCTTTTCCTTTTGGAGGGGGTAGCTTGGCTTCCCCTGATCAGCATAATAAGGTTTTCTGCCATTTTAAGCATTTGAGACTGAGGCAAGGAAGCAGATGCCTGAGATTGAGTCATCAGTTTCTTGGGTGTGGTTCATACCCTGGGCCTAAGAAACTCAGTCATTTCTGAAAAAACAGCAGTTGCGAAAGAAGACATCGGTTTGTGTCGAGAATCGGTAGTGCGAAGGACTCCCTCGTAAGCCGGTGCCTGCTCAGCAGCTCCAAACCCATCCACGGTAGAGACGACCACAGGATCTTTAGTCAAAGAAGAGTTTTAGGGCATACCAGACTCCGAAAGGGTCTCGGTAGTGGCCTGTGAATCCACAGAAGCGGGCATCAGGGGCTGCAAAAGCACCTCACTGAGGACTGGAGAACTGAGGACTAGCTTAACAGAAGCGTCGTTGGTAGGTTTGGACCTGTGCAGTCTGTCTCTGTCTTTATCTTTACGTTTTTTTCAGAAGATCTGCTGTCGGGTGGCTTACTGAAGCCATATTGGAATTCGAGGACTGTAAGTGAAAATATCTAGCTACAGTAAGGGCCCGACGATGGATAGTTCTGGTGTTGAACAAAGCACAGAAGCAGCAATGGGGGACGTTGTGGTCTGAGCCTAAACAAGTGACACAGTAAGAATGAAAGTCTCTGTGTAGTATTTCCTTTCCACAGGTGAGACAATTATTAACTTTTTCTGACATCAGTTAGTGCAAGAAAAACTTATCCCCAACGGGATACTTAGCTTTAGAAGACTTCAACTTCAATTTGGTAGACGAAACTCAGGTAGTGACCAACCAGCACTTGTGCAAACTGCTTCTGCTTCAGGCTCTATGGCAAGAAAGACTGATATAATGGCATCGGCTGCCTTACTTTATACTACTAATGACCTGACGTCAGTCCTGAAGTGACAGCAACTGACGCAGAAATACTAAGCCTCTGGTATTTGGGCCAGCCAAAGGCTACTCTGGCAGGGATAACCCAAATGTGATGACTGTAACAGTGAAACACAAAGAACATTTGCAGTTTATATGATTTATGACATTACAGAATGAATATTTCCTCTGATAAAACTACTGTCATATCAAATTACATCATCAGTAGAGTCCTCAGCATGAAAGCATCACTTTGATAAACTCAAACATATATAATATGATATATGAATATTAGTAAAGATCTCTTTGAATCCACCTGATCAGTAAACTAAAGATGACTAAAAGTATTATACATGTGTAGAATGAAAGTCTCGGTGTGGTATTTCCTTTCTACAGGTGAGACAATTATTAACTTTTTCTGACATCGGTTAGTACAAGAAAAAATGATCCCCAACAGGGTACTTAGCTTTAGAAGACTTCAACTTCAATTCGTTAGACGAAACTCAGGTAGTGACCAACCAGCACTTGTGCAAACTGCTTCTGCTTCAGGCTCCATGGCAAGAAAGACTGATATAATGGCATCGGCTGCCTTACTTTATACTACTAATGACCTGACGTCAGTCCTGAAGTGACAGCAACTGACTCAGAAATACTAAGCCTCTGGTATTCGGGCCAGCCAAAGGCTACCCTGGCAGGGATAACCCAAATGTGATGACTGTAACAGTGAAACACAAAGAAGATCTGCAGTTTACATGATTCATGACATTACAGAATGAATATTTCCTCTGATAAAACTACTGCCATATAAAATTACATCATCAGTAGAGTCCTCAGCATGAAAGCATCACTTTGATAAACTCAAACATATATAATATGATATATGAATATTAGTAAAGATCTCTTTGAATCCACCTGATCAGTAAACTAAAGATGACTAAAAGTATTATACACTGATGTATGTTCCTCTACAATCAAAATAAATTTCTAGCACCTAAAACCAGATCAGCCATTAAACATATCTAGCAGCAGTATTTAGACAGCATAAAAAGCCGGGCTACATGTTGAACTTTTCATTTGTTGGATTTCTTGTCATTTATCATTAAGATTCCTCCCCAGAGGGAACTCTTCAAAAACTGGCACGCCCCTATTTCATAAAATAGAAGCAAACAATTTCTTGTCCCCAATATTCAAGTATGAGAGATTATTAAACACAGACAGTACACATATTTGTCAGTAATTTGAATGCACAAAGAAGTCTTCATACTTTAGTGCAGAATGCATTTCATATTAGCAGACTAACCCAGAATATACACATGCAGGTGTGTAGTGTACATATTTTAAGCTTAAATCCTTGTCTCAAGAACCCGGTCTAGCTTTCTATTAGTAAACCTGATGAACTGTGTGTGCAAGTAGTATAAAGAAACATTTTCATGGTCACCTATAAAATAAATGCCTTCAAAACTAGCAAGAAATTTGAAATGGTCCAGACAGACTCCAACTACATCACTTAGTGTCTTACTGTTAGTTGTAAGAAGGTGAACAGTGAACAGAGACAACACAGGAGTTAGGAAGAATTAGGATAGGAATCAAAGTTCAACTCTGATTCTCTCAGCAAAAACAAAAAGCAAACAAGTTGTTTCACCAATGGTAGCAAAAGTACTGTGCTAGTCTACTGATTGTTTCTCACTCTCTTTTTCGGGAAGAGAGTGAGAACCAATCAGTAACCATCCAGCCGTCCGCGTCACATACGTGACTGTGAATGTGGCAGTCCAATCCCATTCCGGTTTACTGTGCGGTTAAACTGCATAGACTTCTGGGCATCACACTGATGCCTTCTCTGCTTAATCTGGACTGCTTTTACAGCAGTCCAGATTTACAGAAAATAATGTAAAAAAAAAAAAAAAAAGGAACTCACCGAGCATGAGTAATTGTGTAGTTCAAGTTCCGGGACAAAGCACAGCAAAGCGCTGTAGATTTGAATTGAAATAATTAATTTATATTTTATTTTTTAAACTTTGTTTTCCTTTTCTTCACAGCTGGGGGGCTGCAGTCCTGCAGTTCAATGGCACAAGCCACCACTGACTGAGGTGCAGTATGCTCAAATATATATTTAGCTATAGTATTTGCATGTTCTAAGATTCATGATTATATTTATGGTCGAGCTACTTAGATTGAAACTGATCATCCACCTCTAGCTACTATTCTAAAGACGCCTATGCATTCTGCTCTAGTGAGATTACAAAGAATGATGCTGAAATTGCAAAAGTACAATTTCAAATTGGTCTACACTAAAGGCAAATTGCTCTAGCTGGCTGATACCTTATCCAGATTGCCCAGAAGTACAACAGAACAGCTTGATGCAGAGAATTTTGACGTTGATGTGATGTCAGTGCATAATTTTTCCACCACTAGATTTGATAAGTTAAAAGATCACACTCATACCGATCCAATTTCACAGAAGCTCAATTAATGTCAGATGGCCGTCAAAGCAATATAGTGTATCACCTGAGGTGCAAGCATATTTTCCTTACAGAGATGAATTGCTGATGGAAGATGGCATTGTTTTCAAAGGTCCTAGAATTGTTGTTCCTGCTTCCTTACAACAAGCATATATTCAGATTTTGTATTATGGTCACCCAGGATCCACATCCACTAAGAGAAGAACAAGATAATTGCTATTTTGCCCTTCATTATCAAAATACTAAATTAATAGAGTTCTTTCTTCTTGTTCGGTATGCAATAGTACTAGACCACATTTGCAAAGAGAACTACTTCATCTAGGTCCAATTCCTGAACTGCATTAGTCTACTGTAGCAACTGATATCCTTGAGTGGAACAATCAACACTACTTAGTTTTGGTAGACTCGTATTCAAATTGGTTTGAAATTGATCTACTACTGAACTTAACTTCAACTACTGCTATTACTGAGTTGAAGGTCATTTTTCAGTTCATGGTAGTCCACACAAGCTTTTTTCTAACAATGGTAATCAATTCATTAGCCAGTTGTTTCAGAATTTTGCAAAGGAATGAGACTTTGTACATGTCACTAGTAGTCCTGAATATCCTCAGTCCATTGGTCTAGCTGAACGTGCAGTACAGACTGCAAAGCGATTATTTGAAAAGTCAAAGCATGACAATACCGATGTATTCTTGCATTTGCTATCTCAGAAACATACTACATGATGATATTCTTGGGTCACCTGATCAAAGACTACTTTCCAGGCAAATTAGAACTACGCTACCTATTTCTTCAAGTTTGCTGCAGCCTAAACCTAAGAACAATGAAACCATTGAGGCTCAATTGTTTAAGTAGCATATTTTCCAGAAATCTAGTTATGACAGATCGAGCAGATTACTTCGTCCGTTGAGGGAAGGAGAGATGGTACGAGTCCAGACAACAAAAGGTTTTGATCGAATAGGACAGATTACAGGCATTTGTGCCAATCTGAGATCCTACTTGATTCCAAAGGTGTGGAGTATAGAAAGAATCGCAGACGTCTTCTTCCTATACCAGAATCAACATCATTGCACTCGCAACAATGTATCTGTGATGCAGACTCTAAATCAATGAGTCAGACACTGTTTCCAAACCAGAATGTGTTCAAAAGTCTGATTCTATTCCAGAAAGTGATTTGAACATTCTATAGGTCAACCATTTTGCAGAAACTGTCCCAGTTGCTAAACCTAACTCCCAGTTTTATGTCACCCGATATGGACGTGTTTCTAAGCTTAGTGTGAAATATGCAGCAACGTGGACTTGATTGTATATATATATATATATATATATATATATATATATATATATATATATATATATGTGTGTGTGTGTGTGTGTGTGTGTGTGTGTGTGTGTGTGTGTGTGTATTTAGTATTGTATAATGCATGTCTATGGATTACCTGTGATTTCTGCATGCCAAATAATCTCATGACAAATTGCATGATCTATTTCTCAAAGAGGGAGGATGCAGATCAGAGTGTAAAGTTTGTGTGCTATATCTTTAAGAAGCATGCAAGGCTGTACATGCACTTATAAGTTCGAGACACTTGCAATCCCTAGGTCCATTTTGTAGAAGCAGCCAGAAAGTGAGCGTGCATGCTCACAGTTGTTAGTTTGTGTATAAGTTACTTAAGTTATAGTCAGTAAGCCTGTATAGTGATGTATTTGTATAAAATAAAGGTGCTTGAACAGAACCCACGAAGACCGTTTATTTGTGTACTAACATGAAAGTGACAGATACTAGAAATGTACATTCTTTATATAAAATAAATATATACATAAAGAGCCCAGTGTATTTACAGTTCAATTCACATCTGTTTCCATAACACAGAATCAGAAAGAAGACAAATAATAAATCATACATTGATTTTAAATAACTCTAATGAAAAGACATGCACCATTCTCCCTTGTGATGAATGCCTAATCTTGAGTCTGTACTAGTTAAGGAATTTCTGCTTAACTCTTTTTGAATTCAGAAACATGAATGTTAACTGTTTGATTTGATTTGATTGGGTGCTGGACCAGCAGATTTATTCAGTTCCTTTTCTGTTGTTAGTTTTGGCCACTGCCATATTTTTAAGTCACTTTATTATAGTATTCTTTCAGCTGCACAAGCCAGAGCCATCTCAGGTCAGTCTAAAACTGAATTTAATGCTGTACAAGTTCAGCCACAGAAATAATGGCATCCTCTGGCAGTACTACAATGAGTTTCATGACCTATAATTTTATTTCAAATTTGCCAAGTTGTGGCAGCATAAAAATGAAGATAATAATCAGCACATTTTTTTCAGCTGTACAAAGGAGGGAACTGCATGGAAGCACAGACTGAATCACATACTTCAGGTAGAGGTGGGGGTCTTTATTTGTTTGCCTTTATAATGTGCTTGCATTTTCTTCTTCATCTAAGCCATTCTGTTACTCTAGAGTATTGTATTTTTTCCTTTGGCTGAGTCTAAAAGTATAGCATTGCATGGCAGTATAAAACTGAATCCAATGTTTTCGCTGACTTGCACAGTTCCTTTTGGTTCAGATGGCTTAGTGGTTAAGGTCTTTGCCTCACATGCACAAGGTGCAAGGTTCGATCCTGACTTCTGACCAATGCCTGTTTGGAGTTTGCATGTTCTCCCTGTGTATCCGTGGGGTTTCTGCCATGTCCGAAAAACATGCTGAGTGTTTCCATCTCAAATTCACCAATGAATGGAGTGTGGGCACCAGCACAGACTCTACATGGTGCCCTATAGGGGGAAGAGTTGTACAGACCAACCACTTTGGGCATGTACTGTGGTGCGCAGTATCCTCAAGATAGGAGAGCATGGATCACAGACTGTCTGCCATGGCAGGGTTAGTCATTCAGCAGTGTAAAATATGGCTCTAGGTGATTTGGTCATGTTGACTAATGTTGCCAAAAATGGGTATGGGTAGTTACCGGTGATAAGTGGGTTGAGGACCCTAGCCTACTCTGACCCACACCAGGGACCCTTGCTAATGGTGGGAGGGGTATATGTGCCCGTATTGACCAGTGTGTGCCCGCCATAAAGCCCAGCAGCCCTGGGTCAATAAGCTACTGACTGGCCAGTGTCTAGTTGCCAGCCTGGGTTACCTGTAATAGCTCTGTTGAGTGAAAGCTGGGCATAAAGCCAACAAACATGCCAAACATGAACTGAGAATTGCTATGCTTAATGTAGGTTCACTGACAGGACACAGCTTGTAAGTGGATGACATGATGATACGGAGGAGGCTGGACATCCTATGTATCCAAGAGATGAGATGGTAGGGCAGTGCAGCAAAGCCACTTGGCTTGGGATCCAGACTCTACTACTCAGGTGGAGGGCAGGCTAGAAATGGTGTAGGAATTGTGGTGAGAGAGAGACTTCAGATGGCAGTAAGGGATATCATCAGAATTAATGACAGACTCATGGCAGTCAGACTCCAGTGTAATGATAGGGCAGTATTTATAATCTCAGCCTATGCCCCACAACAGGGTTGTGATAGTGAGGAAAATATTGCATTCAGACAGCAGTTGCAGGACCTACTAGATAAAGCAGGAGAACATGAATTGGTGTTGATAATGGGTGACTTGAATGCACATATCAGGACAGACAGAACAGGATATGAGGACTGCCTAGGGCTACATGGGTAGGGCAACAGGAATAAAGAAGGAGAAGCCATTCTAGATTTTTGCCTGGCAAATGGCTTGATAGCAGCCAACACATGGTTCAGAAATAGAGACAGTCACAAGATCACATACAAGAGTAGTCAACATGCAACTCAGGTAGATTTCCTCCTGGTAAGGAAAAGGCACTGGGGTAGAATACATGATTGCAAAGTCATCCCCAGTGAAATAGTCGGCCCACAGCATAAGCCACTAGTTGCCACAATCAGCTGCAAGCAGTGGTCAGAGAAGGCTCTAAGGTCAACAGAGACCAGCCTGAAGACCTAGAAGTTGACTGGAGAGAAAGTACAACAGTTCAAGGAATTACTCAGGGCTCTAGCATCCCAAGAAGAGGAGGAAATAGGTGGAGTTGAAGAAGAATAGCAGTGCCTAAAACCAGCATGTGTTAGGACTACAGAAAAGATATGTGGCCGAGCCAGGTATGGAAATATGGTACATAAGGAAAGCTGGTGGTGGAATGCAGAAGTCCAGGAAGTCATTAAAAGAAAGAAGGAGTGCAGGAAGAGGTGGGAGATAGAAAAGACTGACCAGGCTAGGAAGGACTATTGGTTGGCTAACAAAGAAGCTAAGAAAGATGTTGCAATAGCAAAGAATAGGGCATCAGAGGCACTGTACCAGCTTCTGGAAAGTGACTCAGTAAGGGACACAAAGAAACTATATCAGATTGCAAGGCAAAGACAGAAAGATAAAGAAGATACCCTTCATGAGGGATGCCAACAACAACCTTCTCACCAGTCCAAAGGGCATCAAAGGCAGATGGAAGGAGAGTTTCCAGCAGCTTCTGAATGAAGAAAACCCCACAGAAGCTGTACTGCCCCAGAAACAGCCTACGATGAGAGAAGAAGAGGAGCCCACCCTAGAAGAAGTAAGAACAGCACTAAGGAAGATGAAATCAGGGAAAGCAGCAGGCTCAGATGAGGTGACAGCAGATATGATAAAGATGCTGGGTGAGCTAGGAGAGAAATGGCTCTTGACGGTACTAATAGCAGTGTGGAGAGAAAGGCATATACTAAATGACTGGAGAATAAGCATACTCATGCCAGTGTACAAGAACAAATGGGACATCCACAACTGTGGGCAGTACAGAGGCCTCAAACTCCTATCACATGGCATGAAAGTTCTGGAGAGGATAATTGATGAAGAGATACGCAGAGTAGTAGAATGTAAGATGGGAGATGAGCAGTTTGGATTCAGATCAGGATGCAGCACAATTGACCCGATGTTTGCACTGAGACAGATACTTGAGAAGAAGCTAGAGATGCAGTGGTTTGAAGTCCCAGAAACATTGGTAGAATTAGTGCAGGCTATGTACAAGGACCCAATGACTCAAGTATGAATAGTGTTCAGCCTCACAGAGGGGTTCCCAGTGGGAATGGGTGTACATCAGGGTTCAGCCCTGAGCCCACTGCTGTCTATACTGGTGATAGACTACATTAGCAAACAGGTTGAAGGGGAGGGATCAACAAATCTGCTGTATGCAGATGATGTGGCAGTGCAGGCAGACTCTGAGCTAGAACTTCAGCAAAGGATAGGAGAATGGAATGCAAATCTGAAGGCACATGGGATGAAACTAAGCACAGATAAGATGGTGGTAATGGCAGCAAATTGGGGAAATCAGAAGAAGCTAACAATAGAGATAGATGGGAAGATAGTGGAGCAAGTAAACAGCTTCAAGTATCTGGGAGGGGTAGTTGAGGAGAAGGGTAGTCCGAATGAAGAGGTCAAAGCTAGAATCAGAAGGGCTGCAGCCAACTGGCATAGATTATCAGGTGTAGTTTATGACAGAAGAATTCCAAAGAAGCTGAAAAGTAAGGTGTACAAGACAGTGGTGCAACCAGTACTACTGTATGGTACAGAAACCTGGGCAGTAAAGGCTGAACAGTTGAAGAAGCTACAGGTGATGGAAATGAAGTGCCTGAGAAAGGTCGTAGGATGCACACTGTGGAACAGGCGACGAAATGAGGACATAAGAGTAGAAGCCAAAGTAGCTCCAATTGCAGGAAAGATCAAAAAGAACACATTGCAATGGTTTGGGCACATGTGTAGAACAGCAGAAGACAATTTGGTGAGGAAGACTTGAGACAGACAGGAAGAAGGTAAGAGGAAACAAGGACATCCAGTGAAGAGGTGGATGGATTGTGTGAAAGAAGATCTGTGACAGTCCGGCATGAGTGTTGAAGAAGGCAGGAGTGTGGCACTGAATCGAGAGAGTTGGCAACAGTTAACACGATACCCCAACCCCATGTAGAAAAAATGGGGAAAAAAGGGGGCTGCTGCTGATGATGATGATAATTACAAATCTTTTTTTTTTTTGGCTGAACCATCCTTCCAATGTAACATAACTGTGGATAAGGAACAGTACTTTAATTATTGTTTGTTATTTAATTCTTCCACAGTATCTCTGTCTAACCATACAATAAAACAGATAAATAATACTGGGTCTTATCTGTTTTTGCCCTTTTTTTCAAATCAAAACATACCATAAAGCATTCTGTGTCTTTACATATGAATAAAGTATTGCCAATGTTATACAAGACACATTTAGCAATGACATATGTTTGTTTCCTTTCTTTTTCTATTAGTGTCTGTGTTATGCAGAGCCATTTCAAAACTCCAGCTCCATCCCCAGACAGAGCACCTTCAAGTGAATGCAATGTTTAATGTTTGCAAAATGCATGTGGTGACGTGTAGGAGCATTAGAGTGGAATACAGATAAATTGTGGTTCTAATTCAGGGTATACATACTTTAATAAGACTGGGAGATTGGCATAGTGGTTAAGATGTTCACCTTATAGACACAGTTGCAAGTTTTGATCCTCCCAGAGGGTAATTGGCTGGTGTTGAAATAGCCCACAAGGACATTTAGCAATTAATTTAAACTATTTGGGTTTAATGTAATAGTTAAGGTGTTTGACTCACAGACACAAGGTACAGTGTTTTATTCTCACCTGTGGGAGGGAAATTGGCTAGGGTTAGAATGGCCTATTAAGAAATCTAGCCTAGTAATTAGCTATGAACTTACTCATTCCAGGGACACAAATGTGGTCTGTGATTTAAATAAGACATGCTGGAGGGACAGATTTATCTCCTAGCGACTGCCACATCTTCGGAACAGGCTACCAATTCATGTGAAACAGAGCACCTTTATGACACTGTTCAAGATGAACCTGGATGAGTGGATTGGACACTGTAAATTCTTACCAAAGATAGTGCCCACAGCCCTCCTGGACATGGGCAGTCATTACTAAATGCAATCTTGGGTACTGACTAGTATTTCTACGTTATTACATTGGGTTGAAACAGCTAGGCTTAAAATGATGCTGGGTCGATAGCCTAGTAATCACTTATGATCCTATGTCTGCTTGCCATCTTGCCTCCTTTTAATTTCTTTGAGGCATACCCTTTATTTAGGTTAGCATCTGTTTAATATGAAGTTGAGGGTTGGAATAATGGTTAAGGCGTTTGCCTCACAGACACAAGGTGCAGGATTTCATTGTCACATTTGAAGGAAAATTACTTAAGCTTAAATTGACTTGGTAGGACATCTAGCCTAGCATATACTTATAAACAGACAGCAATAAAAATGCTGTTTTAAAAGAGGTGGGGCTGGTTTAACAGTTAAGGTATTTGCTTCCCAATGACAAGCTACAGAGTTTGATTCTCACCAAAGGCAGCTAGCTTAGTACTTCACTACAAACTAAGAGCCTAACAAAGTACAGTTGTGTACACTTACCATAAATGTAGATGTTCAAGTGTATTCACTGTTGCAGTCATCACATCTTGGTTATCCCTGTGAGGGTAGCCCTCAGTCAGCCTGAATACCAGAGGTTTAGTATTTCAGTGTTGGTTGCTGTCGCTTCAGGACTGACCTCAGGTCATCAGTAGTATAAAGTAAGGCAGCCGATGCCATTACATCAGTTTTTCTTGCCCTAACTGTCAGGAGCCCCCAAGTGGGAGCTAGGATATAGTGGAAGAACCCCAACAGTAGAAAGTAAATACCAAAGGTTCCTTGTAAGGAGAGAGAGTGAGAGACAGAGAGAGAGAGAGAGAGAGAGAGAAAGGGGGATGGAGGGAGGGAAACCAGGACTGCAACAGTGAATACATTCGAACATCTACATTTATGGTAAGTATACACAACTGTACTATGTTCTTCATGTTTCACTGTTGCAGTCATCACATTTGGGTTGATTCCCAAAGCTGAGAAAAAGGGTGGACGCAGTCAAGAAGACTAGGGGCTGGCTAGGATGCCCTGCAGAACTGAGGTGGCAAAGCCTGCCCTGGATTTGGAGAAGATAGGCAGGTGATAGTGCTTGGGGAAGGTGTGAACAGATGTCCATGTGGCAGCCTCAAGGATGTCCCTGGTGGGTACTCCTCTGAGGAAAGCTGCAGAGGTGGAGATTGCTCTGGTAGAGTGAGTTCTGACCCCCTTAGGGGGAGGTATCCCCTGGTGCTTGTAACAAAAATGGATGCAGTGTGCTATCCATTTGGAAATGGTTTGTTTGGATATGGCTTTGCCCTCTGCCCCTGCATCAAAGCTGATTAGCAATTGATCAGCCTTTCTGAATGATTTGGTCCTGTCTAGGTAGAATCTGAGCTATCTGTGCACATCTAGAGAGTGCAGGATTCTTTCTCCCTTGTTTTTTGGGTTAGGAAAAAAGGTGGACAAATGAATGGATTGGTTGAGAGCCACACTGGACACCACTTTGGGCATGAAGGATGGGTTAGTCTTGAGGGACGTCCTGTCAGCATGGAAGATGATGAAGGGCTCTACAGCCATGAGTGCTTGCAACTCAGATACTCTTCTGGCTGAAGTGGTGGCCAGAAGCAAGGCTGTCTTCCAGGAGAGATACTTTAACTCTGCTGAAGATGCTGGTTCAAAGGGGAACACAAAGCTTAGGTCCCAAGCTGGGGTAGGTGCTCTTCCAGGTGACCTCAAGTTGCTAGCCCCTCTCAGGAACTGCTTAATGAGAGGGTGTGAGAAAAGTGGGTGCTCAGTGTAGAAATGAGCAGAGATAACATCTAGAACTTGTTTACTGAGATTGGCAGCTTGGTCAGTGGTTAGGGAATAAGCCAGGCTGGCATATTGCGGGTCTGCAATTGGGGATGCATGAATTCTCCCTCCCTCTGGGTCAGGAGGTTTGGGGTCTGAGGGAGATGCTAAGGTGGCAGTGGGGACAGGCTGTGCAGCAATGGGTACCAGTGCTGGCGAGGCCAGTCTGGAGCAACCAGAATTGTCCTCGTTTTTTCCTCCCTTATTTTGAACAGTACCCTGGTAATGAGGGGTAGTGGGGGAAATGCATAGACTGAGAGGTTGACCCAGGGGAACGATAGGGCATTTATTTCCCAGGCCCTGCAGAGAGGCTCCCTGGTGCAGAACTTGCTGAGCTGATGGTTGGAGTGGGAAATAAAGAGGTCGACCTTTGGTGTGCCCCATTTCTGAGTTATTATGGTGAAGGTTCTTTGGTCTAGCTGCCACTCATGTGGGTCCAAATGATTTCTGCTTAAGTTGTCTGTCAGAGAGTTTTGAGAGCCTGGCAGGAATTGTGCTAACAGATGTAGTTGCATGGCTGAGACTGTGTGCCAAAGGGTCATGGCGAGTCTGCATAGAGGGTAGAAGTGAGTCCCTCCCTGCTTGTTGATGTACCACATCACAGTGGTGTTGTCTGCTTTCATCAGTAGACCCCCTGGGGAGGGAAGGAGCCTGAAAACTGTCAATGCATGCTGGACAGCTAATATCTATTTTTTCGTTGGTGTGCAGGTGTATTTGCTGTGGGCTCCATTAGCCCTGTATGCACCTGCCATCCAAGTGTGCAACCCAGGCATAGTCGGATGTTTCTGTGGTGAGGGTCTGGGTGGTGTGGGGTGGTGAGAAGGGTAGTCTCTTGTTGTGGTAGCATGCTGCTGCCCACCAAAGAAAATCTTTCCTTAAGCAGTGTATCATTGGTATAAGAGATTCCAGGTCTTGAGAGTGTTGACACCAAAGGCTTTTTAGGTACCACTGAAGTTTCCTCATATGCAGTCTGGCACGTGGAATGAGTAGAATGCAAGATGCCATGAACCCCGGAGCTTGCAGGATTTTCCTTGTGGATAACTGGGGTCTGGTGGCTAGCTGAGAGAAATAGGTTGTCAGGTAAGTTTGCTTTTCTGGAGTAAGGAATGCCATCTGGGATGCTGTGTCCAGGCTTGCTCCCAGGAATATAATCATTTGGGTGGGTACTAGTTGAGATTTCCTTTCATTGATAGTGTACCCTAGGGAGGTTAGTAGGAACTTTACAAAGGCCAGGTGCTTTAGCAGCTTTTCCTGACTGTCTGCCTGAATCAGACAATCATCTAAGTAGGGGTAAATTTGAATGTTTCTTTGTCTGCAAAAAGCAATGGCAGGAGCCAGACATTTTGGGAAAACTCTGGGAGCAGTAGATAAGCCAAAGGGAAGCACAGAGAACTGAAAGTGCACAGATCCTGCCCTGAAACATAGATATTTCCTGCAAGATTCCCTGATTGGGATGTGGAGGTAGGCCCCTTTTTGGTCTAGGGTGGCTAGCCAAGCATTCTTGGATAGCATAGGTAGTAGTTGCTTGAGGGTGAGCATTTTGAATTTTGGTATCACCGGGAAGGTGTTTAGAATGGATAGATCGAGGATGGGGCACCAGGTGCCCTCTTTTCTGGGTACCAGAAAGACCCTAGAGTAGAAACCTTGGCCTATCTGTTCTGCAGGAACGTGCTCTGTTGCCCTCATAGAGAGCAAGGAAAGGACTTGCTTTTTGGCCTCTGCCCACTGGTTTGGAGGTAGATCTGGGAACCCTTTTGGGGTTGAGAGAGTGTGGAAAGAAAATTTGTATCCCTGGGACACTATGTTGAGGACCCAGTGGTCATTCATAATGATGGCCCAGGTGCAGCAAGTGCAGGTGGGCAGAGGGAGGGGGGTGGAAGTGGAGAGTCATTGTGAGTTCTTACCATGTGGGGGTGGCTTAGTACTCCCTGGTTTTGAAGTGGAGGAACTCCATTGCTTTGATCTTTGCATTCCCTGTGGCTGTTGTCTGGGGGGGGGTCTGCTTCCATGGGGTCTTGGCTGAACTGAACTGGAGGGGGCAGGAAAGGACCAGTGTTTGGTGGGGCAATGTCTACTGAGCCTGGGTGGCTGGACCTGTAGGAAATCCTTAACTGTCTGCATAGATTTAGCTTTTTCTTCCATCTTTTTAAGACTTCTTCTGCCTTGGTGCCAAATAAGTTTTCTTTGTACAAAGGTGCATCCAATAATTTAGATTTGACATGGTCTGGCAAGGGCTGTTCCTTAAACTAAGCATGCCTTTTAAGAACAGAACTGGTGAGTGCTGCCCTGCAAGATGCTTCTAGGGCATCAAACCCACAGTGTAAGGTGTGCTTAGTTACCTGACTTGCAGAATGCATTAAGTCTTGTAACTCTCTATTTTCTGCAAAAGCAGGAAAGGATGATATTTTTGTTTGAGGAGTTCCATGGTACATTGCTGACATTTTAGCATATGGAACTGACAATTTAGTGCTCTGATAGCAAGAGTAGCAGAGGTGTATAATTTTTTACCCCATCTGTCTAGTGCTCGGGAATACCTATCTGAGGGGTGGGTTCTTAGTAGAAGTTGCTCTAATTCCTTTAGGCCCTTGAGAAATGACTTCAGGGTCAGCAGCAGAATTTTTGAAAAGACAATTGTGCAAGTCAGGGACTCTGTAATACCTGTCAGGTTTTCTGGGAGCAGGAGGTAGGGTGTCACAATTCAAAATAGATCCCATGTAGACATCATCCACAACATCGAGGACATGAGGAATGGCCAAGGGTCTGTGATGTGAAGATCTAAGTATTCCCTGAGCCTCTTTTTTGACTGAGGGTAGTCCTGACATTCCCATTGGAAATGCTCCCTTAAAGTATGAAGTGTTTCCCTAAAGGAAAAGTCCTCAGGTGGAGAGGCTGAAGGAATGCATTCCTCTGCATCAGAATCCTCATAAGCAGAGAGGGGTTGCATGTCTTCATATTCAGATGCATCAGAGTCATCAGACTTCTGTTCAGATAAAACTACTGGGGACAAATCCCTTTTTTTTTGGAAGGGGTAGATTGGCTTTCCCTGATCAGCATTAAAAGGTCTTCTGCCATTTTATGCATTTGAGACTGAGGCAAGGAAGCAGGTGCCTGAGATTGGGTCATTGGTTTCTTGGGTGTGGTGCATACCCTGGGCCTTAGAAACTCAGTGGTTTTCAAAAGAATGGTAAACGTGAAAGAAGTCGTCAGTCTGTGTCAAGAATTAGTAGTGCAAAGTACTTCCTCGGAAGCCAGTGCCTGCTCAGTGGCTCCGGACCCATCCAAGGTAGATACATAAGCAGGATCCTTAGCTGATGAACAGTTTTGTAGCATACAGGACTCTGAAAGGGTCACAGTAGTGGCCTGCAAATCCACAGAAGTGGGCATCAGGGGCTGCGAAAGCACCTCACGGAGGACCAGAGAACTGACTAGCTTAACGGAGGTGTCATCGGTAGGTTTGGACCTGTGCGGTCTGTCTCTGTCTTTATCCTTACATTTTTTCGGAATTCGAGGACTGTGAGTAAAAATATCTAGCAACAATAAGGGCCCGATGATGTATAGTTCTGGCGTTGAACAAAGCACAAAAGCGACAGCGAGGGACATCGTGGTCTAGTCCTAAGCAAGTGATGCAGTAAGAATGAAAGTCTCAGTGTGGTATTTGCTTTCCACAGGCGAGACAATTGTTAACTTTTTCTGACATCGGTTAGAGAAAGAAAAAAGGATGCCCAACAGGGTACTTAGCTTCAGAAGACTTCAGCTTCAATTTGGAAAATGAATCTCACATATGGGCCGACCGGCACTCGTGCAAACTGCTTTTGCTTCAGGTTCCTTGGCAAGAAAGACTGATGTAATGGCGTCGGCTGCCTTACTTTATACTACTGATGACCTAACATCAGTCCTGAAGTGACAGCAACCAACGCTGAAATACTAAGCCTTTGGTATTCGGGCCGACTGAGGGCTACCCTCACAGGGATAACCCAAATGTGATGACTGCCACAGTGAAACACGAAGAACATCCATGGTTCTCATGACAGCTTCACTGATCTTCTACAGAGTATTTGTTTCAAATAAACTTGTCATATTTCATCTAAGCAATCTTGGTGATGTTCATCAGAAACACACCTCTCTTTGTCTGGTCTAAACACTTCTAGCATGTGATCTAGCTTGCAGATTAACCTTCATAGAAAAGATGTAGAACTTTAAGTGGACTGGACATCGAAATCTGGAAAACACATAATTTGTTTGAAATATATTCAGTCTGCAGAAATACTCCTGAACACCAGTTGTGAAGGATAAAATTAAACATATTTTTTCTGCATACCATAATGTTATTGTCTGTCCTACCTGTCAAAAAAAAATCATTTTGTTTCAGTTGAATGGTTGCCTTGCTTACCCACTATAACTGTTGTGGCAAAAAGAATATAAAACAAAATACACTAAAAGGCAGTAGACCTGAATGCTGAATCACCAGACAGAAAGTTTCCTCCAAAATAAAGATAAAATGTATAAAATGCAGACAGACATTGATAAACTATATCACTGTTACTGCAGCAGGGCACACCGGTGTGAACATTGCCTCTAGATGAGCATTTTTGTTGACGTAACATCCAAGCTCATGTGCAAACATGGGAGAAAGAGGTTGTAGATGAATGGATGAGTGTCAAGTTAGTAGAAATACATCCATAAAGCTTCATGGTTAAACTTGTTCAGTTTTATAGTTATTTACATTAACTTAACTAGGACAAATAGTCTAGGAGTTGCAAAATACAACTGCTAATATCCACAAATGCTAGTTCACAGCATTCCATTTCATATTTATAGGTTTTACATGCAACATATATCAGAGAATTTATAAACTGTTGCTACTACATTACAAAATGGGTCTATATTATGATGTCGAAAGACGAGTTCACCAGACACGTTTAATCGACACGTAAATATCGACCCTTTCAAATGCAGATTGTCCACTTCAGCAAATTTTTTTCCCACCGGAAAAAATAGCTCGGCCGTACACAAACAAACCAAACTTTCAAACCCTACATAGTGGGGGGAATTTGCCCTCCACCCCCCCCCCCAATGTGGGGGGTTGTGACCCCACACCCACCCTAACTAAATATACCAACTCCGCGATCTCACTACAGTGATGAAAAGGGCAAATCCCTGATGATGGCCAAGCAATTGTTTCCCCCTGGGAAAACATTTGCTGAAGTGGGTGTTCTGCATTTCAAAAGGTTGATATTTATGTGCCGATAAAGACGTGTTCGGTGAACTCGTCTTTCGACATCGTAATATAGACCCAAAAAAATCCAGTAGACAAAAAACACAACTTTATAATTACTTGGTAACCTCCTTGTGAGAAAACCTAAAACAGAAAAGGAAAATTTAGAAAGGACAATGAGGAATAATGAAGCAGAGGTTTTGATGTCTGATTAAGATTGCTTGCCAAGTTAGCCTCCTCATGTACCTGTCCTCTGCATAAGGTAAAGAAGTTGTCAAATTGTATAACTTTTTTACAGTTTATTTTGTTAATGTTGCTGGTTTTGTGTCTTAAACAGCCTCCTGGCTGTTATTGTATTAGATTGCGCCCATTTTAGTTAATCAAAGTTTTGTCCCTGTGATTGTAAACTTTTTATCACTTTTTTTTACACTAAATTATGGTTTCAGTAATATATGTTTATATTGTACCTTTTACAGTCATCTGTCTATGTGAATAACAGGTCTTCCATTTTGTTATACTAGAAGTTCTCCTTTGTTAATTCATTACATAGCATTTCCATGTTTCTAAACAATGTTTTCTCTGTGACTTTGCACTCTTTTCTTCTCTCTGTCTTGATCTGCCTTTCATCTATCGGTTTAACCATTCATCCCTCAAATCTTGATCAACATGTGGTTGCCCTAGGAGTTCTCTTTACTTTGCACTATAATTAAGGACTTTGCAATTTTCTTTCATTTTCTTCTGGTCCTGTTCTTTATATTGTTTGTTTTTGGTGCTTTCTACTGCCTCCTCGTTTTTGCCTACTTATGGTTTGATTTCCATTTTCATTCTTTTCTGAAATGCCTCTATAAGTTGAGGAAAGATGCCACCTTAGACTTGTTTTCTTCATGGTTTAGAACATTCACTATGCTTGGAATCTGATGATGTCACCTTAGACTTGTTTTCTTCATGGTTTAGAACATTCACTATGCTTGGAATCTGATGATGTCACCTTAGACTTGTTTTCTTCATGGTTTAGAACATTCACTATGCTTAGAATCTGATGATGTCAGCAAACAGGTATGCAGCCCCATGACTGCAGACCTATAAATACAGTCAGTTCTGATGAAGTCCATACCTCCTTCAGACCAAGGGATATATAATCTTACCATGCAGTGTTTTTTGTACATTATCTGATAAGCATGAATCATTCTTCTTGTTTTCTTCACAAAACAATCCAATGCTAGATTAGTTCTCATTTGTTTATGTTTTATTGCTGACCCTTCGTTGATTTATGGATATTCATACATGCCCTCCTGTTTCAGTTCTCTAATATCATATTCCTGTCCCAGGGTGACATTTTCTTGAAACTTCAGCTTTTCTGCCATAAACATTGCTTTTGCACATTTATCAAGGCCAAATGTCATTTTTACACCATCTGAGAAAGTTTTAACCATTTGTAGTAATCCTTTCAAGTTGAATGATAATCTATCCAGAATTTAATCATCCACAAAGAGGAGATGAGATGTCTTTGGACAAGGTTTTTTATTGGAAGTTAAGCTGTAGCCATAACCTGCTGTTTTCAGTAAACAGCCTAATGGGTTAAGGGCAAGGAAAAACAGCAGTGGTGACATTGAATCACCCTGGAATATTCCCCTTTGGATTTTTATTGCTGGGATAATAATTATCCCTTTATTGTGACTCAGTTGCAAAGTGGTTTGCTGTTGTTTCATAGCTGATTCTGTGTAATTGATCGATATAAGGTGTATTTAATACATCTGTAAGCATTCCATAATCCATGAATGTGAGATGTTGTCAAATATTTTTTTTTATAACCTATCCAAGCCACACTTAAGTTTTGGTCCCTTTTTAAAGCTCTCTGTTCTGGCTTTGTTTAATAGTAGGTTCCATGTGCTAGTCTAATGACTGCTTTTTTCTAGGTGGCTATAAAGTCTGCATCTATTCCAGTATACAGTTTATATATTGTCAGGAAGCCAGAGCTATAGTCAAATGGAGTCTTAGACAGAGGAAAGGACTAGCACCCCCCCACCAGCCAGTCTGATGTCCCGTTACTTATCTCTCTACCACCGGTTACCATAAGCACTGCTCAAAACTGTCAGTGCACATACTATTTTCTTTTTTACTTTTGAAATGAATGCAGAGATACACATTTAAAGTAAATCTTTTCATTTAAATATCCTTTGTTAACCATGTTAGTCCCCCCAGGCTAGCAAAGTCTTTTCAGAGGACATCCCAATGGCATTTATACTACTAGGGGAAATTTGACCAGGGCACTGGGGAACTTTTCCCTCTTTTTGATAGCTCAGGTGGATGTAAAAGATTTCATAGCACCTCCAAGTAACACAGACATATGGGGCTTCAGTTTAATCTCTCATCCAAAGGATGACGCACTCAGGAATGCAACATTCCCAACTCTTTTTTAAGGTGCACTGTAGTATCGGCAATCTATCTATATGGTGTGGGAATAGAATCTAAGGCTTTCTGCACCAAAGGCAAGTATGCTACCTGCTGTGCTACTAAGAGTGCTTTTAAACTCTGCAGCACAAACAGTGATGACCATTTGCTAACAAAACAGTCGCACATTGAAAACAGACTTAGCATGAACACCAGTAAACTTCTCTTGCCTTGAAGCTCCTGATACCCCTGATAACTAAGTGAACAGTCTAGTAGTTGGTGTAGTGGATTCAGGCTCTTGTCTCCTGTAGCCAAGGTACAGCAGTTGAGCCTGAGCAAGTTAACTAACAAACCTAGAAGGAATTCTCATCTCACGGCAACACAAACTCCAATGTTTATCCCATTTTTTAATTGTTTAATTAAAAACAGAAATGCTGTGACGTCCCACATTCAATGGGCTCTAAACAACTGCCTAGGTCACCTGGTGCCATACCTGGCTGTGCAGGAGGCAAGTTATTAGTCTACAGCTCTTAGGACGGCTTGCAGGTTCACTCTTAAGGAAGTGTATGTTTTTTCCTATTGTTAGCCATGTTGGTGTAGGTACAAGGTGTGCATATAAATGTTTGTTTCTCAATGCTAAATCACTGTGCAAGGATGTTAATACCTTTAGCCAGAAGTTGGGTACTACAACTGAATCTGGTGTGTTCCACTTAGAAACCTTCCTTAAGTTTGTGTAAATGATTCTTTATTGTATTGCATACCCTCTGCACTACCAGTGCTTCCAATATCTTATAACTCTTCTATCCATTCGTTATCTTTATTACATTCAAAAGAATGTCCATAAATACTTCTCTAAAATATATTGATCTCAGTGGCAGTTGGTAACTTCAAAGTGGGGGAGGGGCCTGCAGGAAGCAAGTGAATTGATGGGGTTAATTGTAATGAGGTGGAGCTCTGTTATGACAGGTCAATGGCCATTGTGTAATCAAACAGATGGGATCATTCATTTTCATCCACAGAATGCCTCAGCACCTACACGTTTTGGACACTCTTTTGACTATATACACCTTTGATGTCTGACTGGAGTGAACAACACAAGCCTTAGGTGATATGGAACTCTACACACAGGACTACATGGCCCCCCTTTTGCACAGTGATCCCTCTTGCCCTTCCCCAGTGCCCCCTTTTCTGTTATCCTTGTGCCATACCGCCCAGACAGACTGATCTTTTTTTTTCAAACTTAGTCTTACCTTTTGCTTTGTTCTCCATCCTTTTAACACACTCTAACTGTCCACTGTAATAAGTTTGGCGGGAAGTAGCTGAATTAGGCATGATGTTTGGGGACATTAGACCCCCAGAAGTCACTGGGTCCTAGATGTTCTAAGGTATATTGACATCAATCCCCTTTTCTGCACTTGTACAAGGGTCAAGGTATTATATCAATAGTGACCAAATTATCTAGAACCAATGTTCACACCATCAGGTAGCTAGTCCTGATGATATCTGGTGTGCATCTTAAAGTTTGTTTATAATGTTCTTATCCAGTCATGGCCTGAACAAAACATCAAGAGTAAAGAAAAAATAGTCTTATTTTGTCTTTCAAGGAAAAGTAAGTCATCTCTAAAGATTAATGTTCAAAGCTAGCAAAATAGTAGTGTCCCAATAATCTGAGAAGACAAATGCTTGCAATTTATTTTATTTTATATTTGTTTATTAGGGTGGTACACTGATTACAACTGATTGTTTGCATGTACTGCCTGGGTGAAATAATTCACTAAGAAAAAGGAACAGAGAAACAGTAAGCTGTACATACCAAAAATAGAACAGAAAGTAACAATATATAACAAATACTGTACCAAGTAACAGATGTGCCAACAATTATCAGAGTAATCAGAGTAATGTAAATTTTACAATTCACATAATTATTTTTCAGGTTGACATCATAGTGGAAATACTGTGGGGTAATGAGAGTCAGAGCAAGAGATGGTGGGGCAGTTAGGAGGTATTAGTAGTTGAGAGAGATTAAAGCTACAGGTTGAGAGGCCTTTATGTGATACAACCTGCTGTATGGCAAGTAGAGTTTGATTTGATGTGGAGGAATTTTTAAGTTCAGCTCTGAAGGCAGAAGGGAGATTACAGTTCAGTAACCATATGAAATGTTTTGACTCACTTCAGTGACTCTTGAAATATGGAGACAGCACAGATGAAAAAAAAGACTTGCACATACCAAGTCAGAATTGGAGATGACCATTTCTCAGAATATTCCCTTTTCTCTTAGGTATGGCGATCTCAAAGTTGCTATATATAACTTTAGATGGTGTGGGGGACTTGTCCCCCATGCAAAACACAAGTTTAAAGCAAAAGAAGAATGATGTTTGATATTCACGGTTCTCCTGTATTTTCTGTCTTTTTTCGATATGTCAGCATTCAGCGTTACTAGTGCTGACATTTCAGTAGGGACAGCTGTATTTCCTTTAGCTAGTTGGGGAGGGATTCCCATATTTTAGGAGCCAGGATGGAGAAAGAGTGGTTGGTGCAGCGTAGCCTTCTTTGCAGGGTTGAAGTTGGGTGGAGGAGGTTATTTGGAGAAGCCTTTGAGGCTGTAGTGTGTGTGTGTGTGTGTGTGTGTGTGTGTGTGTGTGTGTGTGTGTGTGTGTGTGTGTGTGTGTGTGCATTATGCGTGTGTACATGTGTGCATGCGTGCGTGTATGTGTTTAATATAAAATTTGGCGGTTTGGGGGGAAATGACTTAGGCTGGAGAAGTAAAAGAACCTGGTAATAGGTCCACTATGTGCTCCACTGGTAGCCATTTATTTATTTATTTTTTTTTTGAGAGTGAGGCAGTGGTGGTCAGGAATGGGTAAATTAGTGATGAAGGGAAAAATTTAATTTTTGATGGTCTGTAGTGTGGAGGAGTTTTTCTCAGATCCTGAGACTGTTATGGGTAGTCCATATTCAAGTTGGGCCAGAAGGATTCCTTTGCCTATAGCTGCCTTGGCTGGTTTAGATAAGTAGGATGTGATTTTTGGGGGCCCAGAAGAGAAGTGAATTAACTTTTACCTTCAATTTTAATTTATGGGTACTGAATGTTAGTGATAGGTCTAGCCACAAACTAAGGTAAGTGAAGGAGTTGGATGTTCCTATTGGTGTGCCACAAAGCATGGTGACATTGGGTGATTTGAATGACTTTTTTAAGTTGTTATGTGGTGTCAAATAGTATGCTTTTTTAGCATTAAGTGTTAGTTTGTGGTTAATGAGCCAAGAATTGAAGGAGGCAATGTCTTTTCATAATTGTGCTTCAATTGTAGAGTGATTGTGGATAGATCTAAAGAGTACCATGTCATCAGCATGGATGATGGATTCTAGAGTACTGTGTCATCCGCATGGAGGATGAGTTCTAGAGTAGAGTCAGCATGGGGGGTTCTAGAATAGGATCAGCATGGAGGGTGGGTTCTAGATGGGTCTATATCAGTTCATCAAATGTCTATTCAGTGACTAGCCATTCATGGAACACATATTTAGTGAAGATGCTCTTCATTGAATGACAAATTTGAAGTAGGGCAAACAAGCGGTTGGCCAACCAAGCGACTGCAAAAAAAATTTAAAAAATTTAAAACCTGCCAATGTGGGGGGATATGCCCCCACACCCTCCCTAACTAAGTATACTAACTCTGAGATTGCAGTGCACTGGAGAAAATGGCAAACTTCAGATGGTCTCTTGAGAAGTCTCAATGGTTGAGAAATGAAAACATGGTGATTTCAGTTAAGAGTTTAATGTTTTTGCGATCTTTCATCTGTTTTTCTAGTGAATAAAGATTGCATTTATTGGAACTTTAATCTAAGTTGGTGATCCGAGTGGTTCCTTGACAGTGCTGGTATCAATTTGTTTGCAAGTTTGGCACCTTGTGTGCTTTCAGTGCAGTTTTTCAGTTATTATTTTATTTGTGGTTCAATATGGAAAACTCAGAGGTCAGCACTCAGTATGGGGATGATTCCAACACTTTGGCTATAGCGGAAATGAGGAAGGCATTTGGAGCTTTAAATGGTGAACTTATGCAGCAAATAAAACTGCTTTCTATTAAGTACGCTGATACAAGAGCAAGTCAGTATAATTATCGGTTGCCTGGCAATTTGTTAGATTTGATTCCGAGATTACACTGTTCACCTAATGAAGAGTGGAAGGTTCTAAACAAGAATATATATTTAAAAGGAGTGAGACCTAAAGAAAAGTGGATTCCAGCTAAAAAAGGTGACTGTAATCGCAATGACATTAACTTTAAATGTTTAATACAAAACTGTGAGAACATTATTAACTCTGAAGACTTTAACAATAGAGACTTGTCTGTATGGTTGCAACATGAATCTTTTTCATTAGTAAACCATGAGAAGGAAACTAGTAAAGATAGAACATACCAAGAGATTGTTCGTTTCTTATATGATTTAATTTTTAAGTATAAATCCTTACAAGTAGACATTTGGTATTTGAGGAAGTGTTTAAAGGCAAAAGTGGTACCTAAAGGCCTAAGGGTTTGTAAATACCCTAACAAAGATTTTCATATTGAGTTTGTAAAAATCTTTGACCAATGCAGATACGGTATAATGGAAGCTATAATAAAAAAAATAGCAAATTAGAAATGGAGGCTATTCGTGAAAAAATTTAGAAGATTAATAAATTGATTACCAGTGACCTTATGCACTCTCTAGAGGAAGACAGGAGAAAATACTTGGAAATAAAAGATAGAATAGAGTTTAAAGTGAACTTTATGGTTAGAAGGAAAAGTAAAAAAATACGATAGAGATGTGGAAGAATATAAAGAGGGTAGAAGTTACCCTAAACCCAAATATAATTATAGTAATTATACTGTTCAAAACAAAAATGGTGATTTATACAATGAGAAAGATAGGAGAGATTACAGTTATAGGAGAGATACAGATAGGAATCCTGAAACATCTGAATTTGGAAATAGGAATATGGACAATTTGAGACTGGAGGACCCTTTGTAGTATCCCCTTTGAGGCGTTCCAAGAGAATAAGGAACCAATCTGTAAATTACTATCAGTACTACAACAGAGGGAGGAAATAGACACCAGCGGTTTAGACAAGGGACTAAGATAGGCAGAAGAGGGAATCAAAAAAATTAATAAAGGGGTATATTCTTTTAAGAACTATTCTATTTTAACTACAGTAATATAGTGTTAAATGAGACATTTTTTAGTCTTTTTATGAAAGGTTTTAAGTATGTTCCAAGTAAGAAAACAGATGTTAATAAATTAATTTTAGACCTGAAGTTATTTACCAGGAAAAAGAATTTAGAGTATATGTTCCCAAAAACAAGTGCAGACCAAGGTACAAGTTTAAATTTAAAAAGGAAGAGTACTTATAACCCTCCACTCCACCCGCAGTTAACAATTTTTTAACTATTAGTTGAAAAGAAACTAAGAGAGAATTTATAGAATAATAAAGTTTGGTTCAATTTGACCAAAGAAGAATCTGATTTGTTATATGAAATAAAAAATAATGACAATTTGTGGGTAATGAGACCAGATAAGGGGGGGTGGATGGTTATTATGGCTAACATGATATATGTGGGAAAAATTATGGAAATTTTAAATGATGAAAATAGGTATGAGAGAGTGTCAAAAAATTAAATAAATATTGCTTATAGCAAAATTGATTGTGGACTGTATGATATGTTTTTGGAAGGTATAGTTAACTTAGAAGAGTACATTTTTTTAAGAACAGATAAACCGTTGATCCCTAAAACTCATATGCAGCAGCTGGAGGATCTAAAAGGCATTCTTTAGCAATATGTATAGACAAAAATTTAAGAATTTGCAAGTTTGTAATACTAGTTTCTTAAAAGATTCATGGGATTTTCTCAGGGAAATAGAGGACAAACTGTTTAATGAAAAAATTATTTTTGTTACCATTGATATTATTGACCTTTTTTCATCTATTCCCCATATATTGGGGTTAAATGGTTTGAGGAAGCTATATCAGAAAAATGAGTATATAGTTTAAATGAATTTAGGGCATTATTAGAACTCGTGGAAGTGGTACTTGGGAATAATTTTATTGCTTTTGAAGAGGAATTTTAGAAACAAATTAGTGGCATAGCTATGGTGTCTAGTTGTGCACCTAGCTATGCCAATATTAATTTACACATATGGGAAAATAAATATGTTTTGAATTTCCCTTATGTCAAATCATGGTGTCTGTATAAAAGGGGTTTAGATGATATTTGTATTTTTTGGGTCAATACAGAAGAAAGATTGACTGAGTTTATAGAGTATATAGAGCAAACTACCCAGTTTTTAAACTTTACATATAAAGCGGAAAGGTTAAAAGTAAACTACTTGGATGTAACTATTCATATGATTTTGAATGAGGGGAGGTTTAAATCCACTATCTACAGAAAGAAAACTTTTTCAAATTCTTACCTTCACTTTAAAAGTGTTCATCTCTATAAACAAAAGCGAAGTATAGTAAAGGGACAATTTATAAGGGCTTCGAAGATGACCTCTGAGGAAAATTACTTTCTAAATGAATCTGAAATAATAATAAATATGTTCATAGAACAAGAGTATCCAGAGAGATTGGTAGAGGAAGTAATAAAAAAAAGTCAGAGAAGGTAGAAAGACTAGGTATTTCCCTTTACTAAGGAGAAAAGATGTAGTCCTTAATAAGATAATAGTAACTAAAAGTGACAATAACCAGGACAATAATCAAGCAGAATATGGTGCAAAATATAATGGGGCTTTTGTTATGAACTTCAATAAGCCTTGTAACAAAAACCATTAACATCTATTGGGATCTGTTCAAAATTTTTTCTGATGTAAATAATCTATTCAAAGGTCATATTCAATTTACTTATAAAAACGTAGAAAGATTTCCTGACTGTTGTGGTGATGTGGTTATCGAAAGTGAGACCACTGTCCACCTGTGTCCCTAAATCTCTCATCACACTTTCGATGTTTAGTGTACTGCCATCTATGTGGTATTTGATGGGTACATGTTTTTTTCCAAAGGAGATAACTATATATTTCTTGGCATTAAGCTTGAGCCCATGGCTCTGGCACCAGGCATCTGTTTCTGTAAGGCCCTTTTGTAGAATATCCACATCATTTGGGGATTCAGTAATGGCTCCCAGTTTGCAGTCATCTGCAAACTTTGTTAGCCAGAGTCCCTTAGTGTTGGCCTGTACTTCAGAGAAGTAGATGCCAAACAAGAGTTGTCCCAGGACTGAACCCTGAGGTACTCCACTTGTCACTTGTCTGGAGCTGGATTTGGAGTCGGCTACTTTCACAGTCTGGGTTCTGTTAGTAAGCCAGTTGGCAACCCATTGAGTGATGTAGGGATTTATGCCCAGCTTAGTAAGTTTATCTATGATTCCAGAGTGGGGGATGGTGTCGAAGGCATTGGTGAGGTCCAGATAGGCTGTGTGGACCGCCTTACCCTCGTCCACAGCTCTGGAGACTGATTCTAAGAAGTCAATCAGATTCAGGAGACAAGATTGGCCCTTCACAAACCCAAACTGGGTGGGGTCCAGTGTTTGAAGGTTGCCAATTCAGAGAACCTTTTAATCCTTTAAGAAACTAACATAGTATTTGAAAGATGTACATACATAACTTCCTTATAGGCAAAAATCTTACTTACAAACAAGGTTGTCAAAAACACACACACTACATCCTTCATACATACAACTCAAAACACATATAGACCCTTCATATCCTGAGGCACTTAGAATAAACCTTTCTGTACCTCAAAGACATCTTAAATTGTCAAATGGCAACACCTATCCTCAGCAACCACTAACACACACACACCAAAAGCAACACCTAACATGACACCTAAGCCTACACACAATGATCCCCCAAGAACAAAGCCCATAAAGCAAGCAAACACTTTACCTAGTACTCTTGTCATAGAGGATTCTATTGTATGATACACAGATGTCCTTCTCATCAGGGTGGATAAGGAGAAGCTAACGGTTTGTTGCCTGTCTGCAGCTAGGATCTGCAATATCATGCACATACTCAGGTCACTGCACCACAGGTGCCAATATGATTGCATTATAGTTCATGCCGGTGTAAATGACCTGAGACGTACCTCACTAGAATATATGAGAAAAGACATTATGGATCTCTCTGAATATGTGTTACAGACAAGTATATGCCTTGCATTCAGCAGCATTCTACCATCACCAAGGATGATGCCATAGTATAAAGAGAAAATGATTGATTTTAATAACTGGCTTAGTTTCTGGTGTCACTCCAGGAGAATCTAATTTCTATCAGCATGGGGGACGTGGCTAACAGACCACATTGTTTTGCCTAGAATGGTCTGCACCTGTCCCCCCAGGGCTATCGGATATTGGCTAAAACCACCCCTTAGAGCCTTTTTTAGGCAATGTCAAAATAACAAAACTACCAACATTGCAAAAAAAAAAAAAAAAAAAAAAAAAAAACCTCAAACCAACCTTAAGGTGTTACTGCTCAATGCTCAGAGCCAAAACAAGAAGCTCCACACCTTACAAGCTTCCCTCACTGTGGAGAATGTAGACATCGGTGCTCTCACTGAGACTTGGTTTATAGCCACAGAAAGTAATCTTGTCAGAGGAAGGCTACAGTGCCTTCCACACATTTAGACCAACAGCAGCACAGACATGGACTAAATGTGAAGGTGGCTTGATCTACATTAACAACAAATACAACCACAGTATGGTTAAACAGAATGATCCCTGGAATTCATCAACATACAAGTCTTAACAGACAAGATTCCTTACCATCTCCTGGCCGGCTACAGACCACCCTCTATGACCCAAGAAGCTCACAACTCTTACCTAGACCTACCAACCAAATACCCTATTCATTGGAGACTTTAACTACACCATTATAGGCTTGGAAACATAACACTGCTTCTAACTCACAGGCACAATGTTTCTTAGCGTTTATGAACAAAAACACCTTGGACAAGATAGTGTGCACTCCAATCACAGGATTAAACATATTGGACCAAGTGCTCACCAATACGAAAGATTGCGACCGCAAAGCTGTCTCCCTCAAAATAAAAATAAACCTGGCAATCCCAACTAAACCCAGCAATAGTTAGGAACTATTCTAAAGCAAACTGCATCCTATGAAGCACCAGTTGGTCAAAATTCATGGTTCCCTCAAAACCTCAAGAGAACACAGCTACCTATGCAGAATTATTTAAAGAAATCATGTACAAACATGTAAATAGCAGCACTGAGGATTCCATACCTACCAGAAGTAAGCCCAGATCTAACACCAAAAACAAGCCTCATTAGTGGAATCTTTATCTTAACAGGGTATATAGCAAGAGAAAAAACTTGTGGATAAAATCAGAAAGAGCATCCCTCATAGAGACAAGAGCTCTCTGATTCAACTAAACAAGACACTAAGAGGTCTAATAAAGCCCAACAAAGTCAATTACAAGGTTAGGATAGCCTCCTAGGCTAAGGACAATCATAAGGCTTTCTTCAGTTATGTCAGGAACCTTAATGGTAACATACAGCAGTGTGCAGAACTGGTGGTAAATGGCAAAATGTTCATAGACTAGAGTGACATACCAAATTCACTGGCTGATAAATTTAGCTTTAACTTCACTCCCCATCCCTCCCTACTACCTGTAGTGAAATCCCTTCTAGCATATCCTCCCAACTATCCACATGGAGAAAGCCCTGGTGGAGCTTGCTAAGGCCAAAAACACTGCTTCAGTGGGCCCCAACAATCTCTGGTTGCCTCCTAAATAACCTGAAACAAAATGTAGCATGACAACTTGAGGCACTGTTCAGCTACAGCATCAAAACAGGTTACATGCCAGATGAATGGAGGGTGGCAACAGTCATCCGTTTTCATAAGAGTGGATCATCAACTGACCCTGGGAACTATAGAGCTATCAGTCTGACATGTCTGATATGAAAATCCATAGAAAGAATTATCATGGAAATTGTCAACAAAGACATTGGCAACCTATATACACTGGACCCATCCCAGCCTGGTAGACTTCTTTGATAGGTTCACCAAGGCTACGGATGAGGTGATAACAGTGCATACCACCTAGCTTGACCTGGCTACGGCATTTCATACAGTACCCCACTCATGCATCATTGACAAACTCTCAGAAAGAGGCATAAATCCCTGTATAACTCACTGCATTTCTAGCTGTCTCAAAGAAAGGACCCAAGAAGTCAGGATTGGTGAGACTACCTGCACCAGGAATCCAGTCAACAGTGGAGTACCGCAGGACTCCATGCTAGGCTTACTCCTGTTTGGCATCTACTTCTTGGAAGTTAAGGCTAATGTCAAAGGCCTCTGGCTCACCAAATTCACAGATGACTGTAATTTGTGAGCTATCATAGATTGCCCCCAAGACAGCAACATCCTACAAGAGGTTCTAACACAAACAAATGACTGGTGCCAATGATATATATTAAAACTTAATGTGAAGAAATTCATTATAGTGCCCTTTGGGAAATCATCCACCCAAACTACTTATGCCATCTATAAAACACCACTAAGAGCTGACATGCTAGTTAGGGATCTGGGAATGTATGTACATAGTACTATAGCCTTCTACCAACATGTAGCCAAGATAGTAAGGAAATCATTCTATGTCATCCAACTCATAAACAAGGTTATGACATTCAGGTCCAAGAAAGTTATAGTACCACTCTAATCAGTCCTTAACAGACCCATCATTGAGTACAATGCCCCATTTGGCATGTACCTAACCAGACACTTAAACAGTTAGAAAACCCGCAAAGGATCTTCACTAGGGGAACCAAGGGCATGGATACCCTGTCCTACACAGATAGCCTTACAGACCTATCTCTGTACTCAGTCTCCTACAGGTTATTGAGAGGAGATCACTTTCTTTCTTGCTCTTATTAAATATTCTCTGAGGAAATTCTGGATTTGTTGCATAATGGAAGCAATACATAATCTTTTTCGACTTCCTGTTAAAATGTCAGCACTTGTAATGCTGAGTGCAGACACACCAACAATGCAAGAGAAGAGGAAATATTGAATAATGTTCTTCTCTGATAAACTTATTTATTTATTTTTTTTCAGAGGGATATGATCCCACACTCCTCAAATTATCTGTATTAACTCAGATTGCCGTACCTTGGAGAAAAGGAAATGTGCCTAGAAATGGTCATTTTAGACTTAGTATATGTAAGTCTGCTGTTTTGGACATTCAGTTTCAGCATTTTGTGACTCATTAAAGTGGGTCTAGACATATCAAACAGTTATTTCTTTTTCTTATCCTCAACAATGCATTTTATGTTCTCTGTGCCTCTTGTTTGGCTTATCATTTGTTTTTATTTATTTTTGTTTTGGCTGCTTCCTCCTTCAACCATGGGGGTAACTGCACCATGGTCTAGCCCTGTAGTTGTAAAGTTTCCATGTCCTGAGGATTCTATGCTTTCTTTTTTTCCTGTTGTGACACATGTGGCTATGCCAGGAGTGGACACCTTCTTATCCTGAACTCTGTGTACCCAATCCACTTTTTTATTTTTTAACCTACCTTTCTTCACATTAAACAAAATATAATCTATATATCACTGTCAGGATTTATAACAAAAAAAAAAAAGAACCATCATATGAAGTTACTCACCAAGGCATAAGGATGAATTCAATTCCAACAGTACTATACTTTCCTTCCACTGCAGACTCCATCTATCTATCTATTCAGACATCCTCCTTGAATATGGCTGATATCCTTCAAAGATAGAATATCACACATAATCTATTTTGCATTTATATGCTTTTTCTCATGTTGTTGTCTGAACTCCCTTGAACTTGGAGAGTACTCCCATGTGCTCCCCATGATAAATCTAAGGAATCCATGGTGAGAGTCACAGTGGGCCGAGTTGCTCTAAAATATGGTCCCTAATAGATTTAGAGCTCTGCTCTTATCTAAGTTAGAGCTGTGCTATCCACTATGAGATCTGCTTCCTGATTCAAAGTGGTATGGAAATGCTGATTTCTACGTACGGTGAGTGCTGACACCACCTGTTTCTAAGGTACCATTGGAATTCATCATATGTAAACAGGTTAGATGTACAATCAGAATGCAGAAGGCTATTTTACCCAACACTGTGAGGAACTCCGTTGGTGATAATGGATCCTGCTGAATAATCTTGTGAAAGTACTGAGTCAGGCAAGAGAGCTTGTCTTCTGGGAGGAAGGTTGGTGAAGGTTTGCGTCTAGGCATAACCCCAGGAATATGTGTTCCTTGAAGGAATCAGATCTGATTTCTTCAAACTAATGGTGAGATCTAGGTCCCTAAAGCAATGAAGGGTGATGTCCAACATCTTGCCTATTCCCTTCATGAATTCTGCTTGAATTATGCAGTTGTCCAGGTACTGGTAGATATGGAAGCTCTTTGTCGTGGAAATAAAACAATTACCATAGCCAGGCATTTGGCAAAGACTCTGGGTGCAGTGGACAAGCCAAAGGGCAAGGAAGTGAACTGGAAATGCCCTCCTCACACTGTAAACCTGGGGAGCTGCCTGTGCTATTCAGCTGTAGTGATGTGAGAGTAGGCATCCCTTAGGACTAAGATGAACATGAATGTCTGAGGTAGCTGTGAGAGTAACAGCCTTTTGAATTTTGGAAACATGAAGAACTTGTTTCAGTGGGATTGTTCCAGGATGGGTCTCCATGTTCATTCTTCTCATGTCCTCAGTAAAGGTCTGGGGTAAAATCCTTTCCCTTCCTCCCGAGATGGGGCATTCTTTTGGCCCCTGACTGCAGTATGTCTGTTAAGACCACAAGTATAAAATCTGATTGTTTCTTTAGAACTAGAGGGGTACCTCTGTATTTTGAGATTTGGAGAAACTAACTTGCAACCTTGATGAAGAATGTTCAGGAACCACAGGTCCTGTGTGATGATATTCCAGAGTTTTACAAAGAAAGCTAAGCATCATCCATGTCTGTCTCTGAGGAAAGAGAGACAACTAAGGAGAGATGGGGTTAGACTGGGGTGGACTTATAGAGGTGGGAGGGGGATTGGAGACCTACTGAGTCATAGCTGTTCACTCTGGGAGATGTGGCTCTGAGGACACTTGGGCTTCTCCTTTAGCATTGGTTGCCATACATTTCCATCTGCCTGACTTGCTCTTGTCTTGTTTAGAATATGAAGTCAAGATTTAGTGGAGTAGTTCCTGTTGAATTTAGAAGCTTGGGTCTAAAAGAAACTGCTTAGCAGACTACGTGGTCTTGCCCGTTTCCTCCATTTTCTTATAGTCCTTGTGGAGAATTTGCTTCTTCCAGTGATAACATTTTTTTAATCTGCAAATTAAAGAGATCATCTTTCCTTACAGATTATCCTTGTAGGTGAAGCTGGCACAATGCAGAATATTGTCCATGTTGTGTTCTGGGCTGAGGCAAAGCAAGCACAGAGAGTGAAACGCCTTTTGGAGAATCTCTTTCTACGCAAATGATAACAATTGCTAACTTTAACAAGTGTTTTGGTTTGGAATAAGACAGTAGTTAAAATGAAGCTGTAAAAGAAAGGGGATAAGAAAATCCTCTATATGGTACTTATCTATCTTCTGGAATCAGGCCAGCTGATGGAATGACAACCCAATAATGCAGCCGTGGGTCAGGATAATGCACAGTAAGAAAGATCTGATGATGACATTGGCCAATGCACCTCTTATACCACTGTTTGTATGTAATGTTGAGATGGAATCAGCTGAGGCCTAGGGGTCAGGGTTGAAGATAGAGCTCAGGAGGTCAGGCTGTATAATTAAGTGACCTGCAAGCAAGAATCCAAAATGTCAGGACTACAACAGTAATTAGTAGGAAAGAATTTTGCAGATGCCATCTAACCCCTTAGTGGAGCTTTTCCTGGGGAAGACCTAAAAGCACTAATGTATGGCTATGTGACATTATGTCCAGGGCCTTCTGGTCCTTGGCTGTGCGTCTGCAGGCTGGGCTAGAGTCACAGAACCAGATTCCACATGCAGTCCTAAATTCTAGCCATGACTGTCGATGTAATACATACAAATTCTGCCACGGTAGACGGACTTTGGAGGATAAGCATTGGCAACAAAGTTCTCGAGGCTTGGGTGATATCCTGTTCCTGTTAGGGGTTGCTTCTTCTTGGGAAAAAGGGTTAGCCTACAAAAAGGAAAAGAGAAAGCAGTGAGAGCACCTTAGTGATGCTCTATGGTAGGCAACATCAATTTTCTGGTTTGCAGCTTTTTATCCAGCTGCTGAGGTCCCTCAGCAATAAGGACCTTACTAAAAGAGGATGCATCTGGTATAATTTGCCTCAGCTGACCCTTAAAGGACTGGAGCCTGAGCTACGCCAGAGACACAGACACCAACATACCCTTGTGTCTGCTACCTTAGTCAAAGAATCAGTATTGTTAAAAGTGAGCAGAGAGAGATCACTTTAAAGGCATAATAGTTTTTTCATAATCCTTTGATCTCAAAATCACACAGTTCTGAGAACTTCTTCATTGAATGGTTTAGAAAGGATGAATAGAAGCAGAACAATTGGTAACAATAAAGCATGAAAACACACACATATCTGGGACCTGGCATTGCAGACCCCACTATAGCTGTACAACTGGCAGTCAGCTGAAGATAGGGGGTTGGAAGCACTGCAAAATCCCATACAAAGTGCTGAAGATGACACCACACCAGGGGGCTAACCCACCTCTAGTGGCCAGCTTTCCTGGAGGGTCTTCATTTCTGGTCCTCCCACTGGGACATTGGACACTTTAGCCTGAGAGCAAAAGGGGGTTGGTTCCCTTATGGATAGTTAGCAGATGGTTAGGGTGTCATACACAGTCCAAAGACTAACTGAGGGAAAAAGAAAGAAATGAGAAGCCCATGTGCTGGGTATGGCCTCTTCCTAACATGGTGCACAATTTAGTGATATGTGCTTGCAAGAGGAGCATCACTCTGAGTACAGAAGTTGGAAAATTACAGAACTGTGCCAAGCTGGAAATACTAAAAGAAGAAGAAAGACCAACAGTTACCTACAACAGATGGGCTTTCAAAGTCAAACGTATTAGTTCCTAGTTTTTCTTCTTACTTGCCATCATAGTCAATGTTTCTGTATTCTTACACAAATCAGTCAGAATATGAACTGCACACATGAGGTTGGTATACTTAGCATACAGGTATTATTGAGATCACACTGATTTTTCACTTTTGTCATTTAAACAATGAAAACAGGAACTAGAACAACACACCAAGCCTGGACCAAAAACAACGTATGAATTGACTTGTGTTCGTAGATACACAGCAAAACTACTGCAAAAGTCTTCCAATACTTGTTTATGTATCAAACCAAACTGAGCAAAATTCTTCCTTAGATTATAAAGGAATGGCAAACCAGATAATTCCACCGAAAATCTTTTATTCACAATAGCGAAAACCAGAGGAACACTCCAAAAGTAAACCAAGCGCTTTCGCCTGGACAATTCCAGGCTTTTTCAAGGTTAGAATGCAAGTGTGGCCACACTGTTTAAATACACTAGTTGATCGGCCAATTTAGCAATTAAGATAGCAATTAGAATAATGCAAACTTTTAAAGTGCTATAATGCTGCAACGTTATCATTCACATGACAAATATGGTCATTTAATGTCAATGAACATTAACCAACAGCAAAACAAATTTTAATGTTCATAAAAGTATTAAATCTTTTCTAAATTCATTCAATATATAGATGCAATACATTAATAATCTTAACTAATGAGTTTAAACAACAGAAGAAAGTCTCTGTTGATCATAAAATAAAAACACATCATTAAAAATAGTTTCTCAACTAAAAATGCAAATGTTGTGCTAAAAAAGGTAGCCACAATAAATATGGTTACTACTGCACTAGTATTTGTGTAACATTAATTCCAAAATTAAATTGATTCATTCATATTAAAAATTATTTCTAATAATACTAACCATATGCATAAATAAATCAATTAATACATTATTCTCTCTTTTTTAAAAACTATTATAATGTAGTTAATGTAAATATTCATAAAATTTCCATAAAATTTGAACACCGAGGAGAACCTAGAGATTGTCTATAATTTATTCCTTTTCATTTTCAGTATACTATTAATACTGATGTTCTCATTCATTTCTGGGTTCCTTGAGGCATCTAATTTAAGTTGCCAGGTTAACTCTCTGGTTTCAAGATAACTTTCCCAGTCACCTCCCCTAGGGTCACTGGTAACTCGTTCCAAAACAAAAAATTTTAAAGATATATTGTTGCATGTTAGAGAGTGTTTGAAGAAAGCATTAGTAATTTTCTTTTTCTCAATTTCGTATACATGCTCATAAATCCGTTTTTTGAGCATTCTAGTGGTCTTACCCACATAAAAACCATGGCAGAATGTACATATACCCAGGTATAATACCCCCATTGTGTTGCAATTGTGGTGTCCCGATGTTCTCAGGGTACAATTCCTAGCTGGAAGGAATATTTCCTCAGCATTAAGTAGGTACTTACATTGTTTACACGCACCACATTTAAATGTACCGTTCTTCCTATGAGGGGCCATGGTATTATTGGTGTTCCTTGTACCAGTATTCTGTTCAAACATTCCCTTAAGGTTTATATCACGTTTCCTGATGAAAGTTAGTGTGCTTGGTAGATAATTTTTAATGTCCTCTTGTATTGTTAACATAGGCCAAAAAGCTTGTAAGGTGTTCTCAATGAAAGCTGCATCTTTAGTGTATGTGTAGATGAAACTTCTCTGTACATCATTATTTCCTTTACTGTTGTTCTTAGAAAATGGGAGACCTTTACTAAGCAAAGGTGGAAATTTGGAGTCCCTATTTTCTAGTATTTCTTCTGTAATTGAATTAATTAACTGATAGGGGTAACCTCTTTCTACCCACATGTTGGTTAAAGTTGCAACTTCTTTCAAAAAGGCATTTAAGGTACTACAGATTCTCGATGCTCGAATCAACTGACCTCTGATGATTCCCTTTTTAGTGTAAAAGGGGTGCGAACTATCAAAATGTAAAAATGTGTTGGAATATAAGGGCTTCCTATAAATAGTTGATTCAAAATGTTCTCCTTTACTATCCTTAGTGAGAAGGATGTCCAGATAATATAATGAGTTACTACTAAGCTCATAAGTAAATGACAAAAAATCAGTTGTGGTGTTAATGTAGCCAAATAACTCCAAAAAAGATTCCTTAGACCCCTGCCACAATAGGCAAATGTCGTCCAAGTATCGCTTATAAAATAAAATCTGCTGTTTCCATTTAGAAGAATGTATAAAAATTTGCTCCCATTTAAATAACACAATGTTTGCATAAGATGAAGCACAAGGGGAACCCATGGCTACACCCTTTCTTTGCCTGAAATATTCTCCATTAAAGAATATATAATTATTATTAAGGATGATTTCCATAAATTCAATGAGTATGTTAATCTGGTTGTTACTTAAATCACTCAAACTTACTAAGATGTCAGAGAACCAATCTATTCCTATGTCGTGTGGTATGCTTGGGAAGAGTTCTACTACATCTATTGTGATCATCAAAACATCCTTGTTGCAGATGTTAAATGGAATACTGGCCAGGAATTCCCAAGAATCTTTGCAAACATTGGGGAGCTTAGAAACTAAAGATTTAATGCTATGTTCAACATATTTACCTAAAGGTTCTGTAATACTGTTAGCTCCGGCAACAATTGGCCTGAATTTCAAAGGAGTAATTCCTTTGTGAACCTTAGGTATACCAAATAGTATTGGGGTTTTAGGATGTGGTACATTCAAATAGTTAAATAATTCTTCGTTTACCACACCTTGAAGCAGATGGTCATTCAAGATGTATTTAATATTAGCTTGAGCAACATTTAGTTCATTGATAGAGGCCTGTTCATATGTGTTGGAATCCTGCAAAATGTCATGCATTGCAATATCATAGTCAAGAGTAGTCATAAGTACCATACCCCCCCCTTTGTCCGGTTTCATGACCCTAATTTTTTGCTCTTTTAGCAAATTCATAATTTCTACCAAGTGTATATTAAAATTGTGTGGAGGGTCTTGTCTATTTGACAAATTAGTTCTCAATGTATTTTCAATAAGTTCTTCAAATATTTTTAAACTCGGATGTAGGGGTGGGTTAAAAAGACTGGACCTAGTAATGCTGTTGTTTGAAGTATCTTGCCCCTTAAAGAAGAGAGAGAGATTGAGATTTCTAACAAATAGTTTTAATTCAATCAATAACTTGGGAATATAAGCAGGCCTAGCTGGAACATAGTTCAGTCCTTTGGTAAATAACTCAAAATAAACCGGGGTAATCTCCAAATCAGTGTAGTTGTAAATATTGAAATTATTTAAAGAAACCACAGTGCAGTTAGTATTAGGGATAGGACTTGTGCTAGCATCATTGCTAATAACCATGTTTAATTGCGTGCCCTCCCCCAAACTTGTTGGTAAGGGGCATTCAAATTCCTCCCCATTGGTCTGCCCTGGGGGAAATGAAAACCCTGTGGTGAATTAATATTCCCTTTCTGCGCTAACCTTTCACTTCTTCGTAAAGGTTCAGAGTTGGGTACATTTCTAATGTTTTGACCTCCTGTTCCTTTTTCATATTCATCCTCATTGGTTCCTACAACTTGAGTGTGTTTCAACCCCGAAGGGTAGGCCCTCCCTTCTCTATATTCTATGAGGTCTCTGTCTAGTTTTTTAATTTTTCTGTCAATAACTTTCTGACAATGTTGATCCACTTCACAAAATACTTCATCATATTTCTTTTTATGTCTAAGGAAATTCTTATGCTGTACAATATTGTCATTTAAAACAGTAAGTTCATCCAAAACCCCATTACATTTATTCTGGTAATCCTTCACCATTAAATTTAACATTTCCAAACCAGTTTGATTGAAAAGTTCTAGTAGTTGTGTGTGTAAAACAGAACCAACAGTAGCATTGTTTGGAAATTTGTAACACCTAAGGCCTTTCGGCACTCTTTTTACATTAATGCATTCCTTTAAATAATTAATTTCAAGTTGGCAATTCTTATACAAGTATAGTTTGTTACTGAAAGAATCAAAATCTAAGTCCAGTTGTTGTGTATTGTGATGAAAAGTACCTTTTTTGAACTCCGGTTGGAGTTCTGTCCATTTCTTAAAATTGAACAAATTGTCCGTAACTCCACCATTCGGTGCCCTGCTGTTACTGTTCTCTTCATGTGAAGATGCTAACCCAGTTCTTAAATTGCAGCTTGTACTAGCGGTGCCATTCGGCTCCTGCGCCGTACAGGATCGCTGCTCAAGCGGTATTGCTTGTTGCTGGTTTCCCGGAAAGAAAGGAGAGTCCGGAACATCAGGGTTCAATTGCCCCGTAAGCGCTTTGTTGATGCTGGAAAGTAACGCTAACACCTGGTTAAATTCAGAACGGGTAACCGGTGTATCGTCGCTGTTATCCCTTAAAATAAGGGGTGTATTGAAAAGGTCCGTGGCAGGTGGTTCTTCCGCCATAACAGTACAAACAAACGAAGCGGATGCAGTCAAAAGAAAACAGGAACTGGAACAACACACCAAGCCTGGACCAAAAACAACGTATGAATTGACTTGTGTTCGTAGATACACAGCAAAACTACTGCAAAAGTCTTCCAATACTTGTTTAAGTATCAAACCAAACTGAGCAAAATTCTTCCTTAGATTATAAAGGAATGGCAAACCAGATAATTCCACCGAAAATCTTTTATTCACAATAGCGAAAACCAGAGGAACACTCCAAAAGTAAACCAAGCGCTTTCGCCTGGACAATTCCAGGCTTTTTCAAGGTTAGAATGCAAGTGTGGCCACACTGTTTAAATACACTAGTTGATCGGCCAATTTAGCAATTAAGATAGCAATTAGAATAATGCAAACTTTTAAAGTGCTATAATGCTGCAACGTTATCATTCACATGACAAATATGGTCATTTAATGTCAATGAACATTAACCAACAGCAAAACAAATAAACAATGAAAAAAAAACTTGGGTCTATATTATAACATTGAAGTCTTACACCTTTGAATGTTATAATAGTGAACCCAGTAGAGCGAATGCTGGAAATAGCGAAGCTGCAGAACACCGAATACTTTCCTAGGGAAAGTATTTGGTGGGCCATTTCTGCAGCTTCGCTATTTCCTCGATTGTGGAGCGAAGGTTACAGACCGGGTTAAGGTAAGTGTACAAACGAAGGTGAGTGTGCGTTTGGGTGCAGGTTAGGTGAGTTAGGGTTAGAGCACGGGTCAGGTAAGTGTGCGATTGTGTGGACGTGAGGGTTAGGGTGAGGCAGGTGAATTAGGGTTAGGGAGTGGGTAAGTTAAGTGTGCGATAGTGACGGACCTTAGGGTTAGGGTTGGGTTAAGGTAAATGAATAGCTAGTGGTGTATGTATGGTTTGGTGTAGATTTTTGTGAAGTGTGTGTGTGTGTGTGTGTGTGTGTGTGTGTGTGTGTGTGTGTGTGTGTGTGTGTGTGTGTGTGTGTGTGTGTGCGTGCGTGCGTGCGTGTGTGTGTGTGTGTGTGTGTGTGTGTGTGTGTGTGTGTGTGTGTGTGTGTGTGTATTATTTATTTTGGTGTGCTTGTGCTGTGTGTATGTTTGTCGGAACAGCAAATTTTTTCCCAGGGAAAAAATTTGCTATTCTGACTGTTCGGTTTTCTGGTGTTTCGCTCTACTGGGTTTGATATTATAACATTCGAAATTGTGACACTTCGATGTTATAATATAGATCCAAAACACTTTTCCCCAAGATGAATCACAAAACTAGAAAATACTGAGTTGAAGCACTTTTTGATTTTATAATCATGTAGTACTAATATCCACACATTCTCCCCTATAACCGACATTAAAATGTATTTCTTTACATGGAACACCACAAATATGAAAGGTTTATAATTTTGAGTGTTTACCATTTGTGATGAGAAACAAAGTACAAATGTGTGAGTTATGCAAAATAACAACAGACTGACATGACCTTCTCTTTGCTGTACCTGAATGGATATGCAGGCCCTCAAAGGGCGCTCTGTCCTGGTAATATCTTCCATTAGTAGTGATGAGAAATGATATGCAGATGATGTGCTGTGACTAATAAATAATGCATGCAAACAACACAGACACAAATAGTGAGAAAGTTAAGATTTAAGAATCTAAAGTCACAAGAGATGCTAAAAGAAGCCAAACTCAAAAATGGAACAAATTCTACAGGATTTGTATGAAAGAGAAACTGCACAGGCCAGTCTTCACAATTATACTTAAGGAAGTTGGCTGCATTCTCGTTTCTGGCAAACACCATGCCATTATGGTGGACAAAGAGAGTCCACTGCTTAGCTACTACAGTCAGAAACTTTGAAAATGACAACATAGGTATACATTGCAAAGGATAACCATCACAGTGTACACATACAAATTAGGGCCTCTACCAGGCAAAAGACTGATTCATCACACTGACTATGTGAAGGACCACAGGAGAGACAAGGATGTAATGCAGCAGCTGTCATAAAATTCACCCATCCTGTTTTACTCTCCCACATTTTAGTACCATTTCCTAGCAAAAGGTCAATCCACCATACGGGCCTGGAGATGGACCTCAGCTTAACAGCATTATCATCCATTAAATACACCATCAAATTTTCTAAAAAAAAAAAACAAAGGCACATACGGGGAATTGATGGATGGGGTTCTATTGTGAAAACAGGGCACTTTAATCATTACATTACATTGAGAACCTCATTCAACAGTGCCCTCTCCTTGCAGTTACTGGGTAGATAAAATATTAAACAGTGTATTCCATTTTCAGGAGGGGATCTCCGTAAACATGTCTTAGACCACAGTTTTCCATTCTGAAAAATGAAATTTCATACCAGAAAGTTTTCTGACTCTCTAAAGGACCTGTAGGACCTGTACAAAAAAAAAAAAAAAACAGAGCTCTGATAAAAATCAAAACTATGGCATACAGGCTATAAGATTTAGTCATTATAATGCTAGATGAAGAATATTGCTATAACACTGAATGAGAACATTTTCTAGAATTGATACATGAACTGCAGTGCCCAGCTCCTGAGATGGAAAAACCATGACTGCTGGCCAAGAGGAGGCTGTAAGAATCAGGTGACTTCTTTTAGACCTCCTTGAATGAAGGGAAGAGGAAGAAATGCATAACGCAGTGTTTTCACAGAGTGCAGACAACTGACATTGATAGCTGGCCCAAAAGTTTGATAACTGAGTATTCCTCTGAGAAGCAAACAGAATCAATATGACAGTCCACAATCTGGTTATGTCCAGGAAGACCAAATGACACATGTGGTCTATATAAACTATGTGAGTCAAAGAGTACAGTAGCAAAACGCGTTTGACAGATAAACTACTTATAACCGAGAGCTCATGGACAGTGCCAGCTCTTAGACTTGCATTTCACTTTTGTGAAGATGATATAACATTGTGCCACCTTTCATGTTTATCTAGCATGTGATTGTTGAGCTGTTTTTTTTTTTTTTTACCTGGACAACTTCTGTTGGCAGACTGCTTTTGAATGCTTTAGTATCAAATGTTCCACCAATATTTCAGCATAAAACCAATCAAGTTGCCGAAAATTAACTACTAAGGATTGCTATATTAGACAGAGGTTGACTAATGGGACAAAGTTTGGAAGTAGATGACATGATAGTAAGTAAGATTTCTGTGCTTTCAGGTGAAAAGGTGGATGGGCAGTGCAGCAAAGTATCTTGACCCGGTATCCATTCAACTACTTATGAGGATATGGTAGACACATATAAACAAAGTAAAAATGAGGACAAATGAATGCTAGCGGATGAAAGGAACAGTGCAGGCTGTAGGAAAAGGGAGGGAGGGATGATGTTTGGATGAAGCATTCAGGATGTAGGGCAGCGGTCTGCCTTATGCAGCTTGGGGTGGCAGGGTATGTGTGATCACTAGGAGAATGGAGAGACTCAGGGACTAAGGTAAGAGCTAAAGACATACTGGCCTGCCTAATCAGTTGAGAAAAACCAGAGTAGTTTTGGAGAAGATGAGACAGCATGTGGCCATTAAATACGATGAGTTAGGAAAACATAGGGTGATAAAGTCAAAGGACAGGAGGACATTTGCAGACATTGTCAGAGAATTACAGGCAAATGCAGTAGTAGAGGCAGCCATGAAAGGCAGGCCAAGGAAGAAATGTCTATTTAGAAGAACAGATGAAAGCAGCACCAACAGGTGATAAAAGGGATAAAGAGTCAGAGGTAACTATGAGAAAGCCAGCACAGCAGAGAGCAAGAGAGGGAATTCATCCAGGTGGGAGGGAGAGAGTGAAAAGGGAAAAACAGTGAAAAGTGTTTGTTGAAAGAGTGAGAGTGGACTGAGAGAAGCATGACATGTACCTACAACTCTAATCTTCAAGAAATGCTGAAACACCACTTGCAGAAAAAAAAGGCCTTTGCCACCTCTTCAGCAATCAAGGGATAACCAAGGATTACCATGTTGATTCATCCATCCTCTAAAACAACAGTAACTGTATCACAGAAAATGCTATACCCAACTTCCTCCCATCTTCTCTCCTACCTCCAATCTTTTCTATTGTCCTCCAATCCACTTCTCATTCCTTATACTATTATTAAAATTTAAGAAATTCCACTGGTCTGACTACTACTACACCATTCTCCTTCTTAACCTTTGTTGTCATGTCTTTTTATCTATTGTCTTCCACTTCCAACCTGCAACTTAATCATTTCACCCTTTTATTCCTTATGGGAAATTCACTAGCCATTTCTTTATCTTCATGTGTATGTTTAATAATCATAATATTTGTTTATATATATATATATATATATATATATATATATATATATATATATATCTAGAGAGAGAGAGAGAGATCTATTTCACATAATCAAAAGTTCACTTACGTGAAATTCACTTCATCGAGATGAAAACACCAAATGTTCAATTAAACAAACATTCACATCAGCAGATTTTTATACAGGGAATAAAAGCAGTTGGCCAACATTCAACCTTCAAACACACTGCAGTATGTTAAACCCACCCAAGTGGGGGTGGGGGTAACTATATATACCAACTCTGAGATTCCACTACAGTGGGAAAAAGGGCAAATTTCCCCATGTTGGCCAACTGCCTCCATTCCCTGTGTAAAACTTCACTGATTTTCCCATTCTCTGAATTAAACATTTGGTGTTTTCATCTCAAAGAAGTGACTTTCATGTTAAGTGAACTTTTGATTATCTGAAGTATATTTATATGTACTATTTTATGCTCTGTGCTGATCATTTGTTTGTTTACCTGATCTGGACTGAGTCTGAAATAGACCTATTTGGGATCAGTACTCTATCTTGGATAATAAAAGCTCATTTAATATGATGTGATGATGTGAGATATTGCTAGCTATGCCAAGAGAAGTATGGCGGTGGATATGTAACATAGGCCAGCGCAGCTATCTGGAATTTTGTAAAGAATTACATGTTATTTGTATATCAAACTGATTTGTACAGATGCTTGTGTTGAAAAATGTATTTGTAAAGCTGCTTGTGTTAAATGTGTACAAAGAGTGTGCCTTGCTGGACAGAAAAATAAATATACATGTATTATTGTAACTGTTTAAATGTATCTATATTAACAGAGGATACTGGAAGAGAAGAGGTTAATCTCAACCCACCTAACATTGGAAATACTTTGAAATTAAATTACCTGGCTTAGGCCATAAAGATTGTATCTTACAATTCTCAATGCTGCCAGAGACAAAAAGTCTGTACTAGGAAGCTTTGTGCATTGTCTTTGAGGTGAACTAATTGCTACTCTGGAAGGGTGGAGGTTTGAAACTGTTTTATGACTTCCAGGAGCTGCAGTAGATCTTAGCAAGGCAAGCTGTGTGTATATTGTTGGCACATATGTGATAAATCCTGACAGCCTCTAGCCAAGGGGATAGCATGGGAACCAGACGTCAGATGACCAGATGTATGTGATACCATTCTGTAATCCATCACTAAAATTATATTTTAATACTAGGTAAGATTAAAGTCTCATTGCAGTCTGTTTTTGGAACCTAACAGTGAAGGACCCCTCACCTACTTCATCTTGCCTTGCTCTAGTAAGTGACCAGGGAATAGTAATTCTTTAGATCAGTCAGGAAAATATGGTGAGATTAGTTAAGTATTGTTTTTCTGTAACTGTATGAACCTTAACTCCTGTGTTATTTTTAATAGTTCCTGCGTCTGAAGCTCTGGTGTTTACTGTAAATAAATATCTAGTATTTTCATGTTCTTTTATTATTCATTATTAAATATATTTAAACTTTTCATTGTGGCTGGTCATTTAGAGAATATTTTAATCTCTGTGAGTACTTTTGGTGATATCTCTGGCTGCTCCTGAAAGCCTTGCTGTTGGTCCAACTACCATTTGTATTAATATTAATTTCACTCAGTATAAATGGGTACCCTTACAAGAGCCTTAGAGTAACTGGCTTTGGAGTGTCTGGTGGTAGTGTAACTTTCTTATAGTCTGGGAAGAATGGGGCATAGCTAGTAAATCTTGGACAGCCTTTCCCAGGTGTGTGTGTAAATCAAATCTCAAAGAATGCATGTGTCAGCTGTTTGGAGCAGGGATACAAACCACTGATTTCACAGACAGGGTATTGGAGAACATGGCTGAGGTCTCAGCCTTATAACTGTGCCAGTGGAGAGTCTTACTGGGGATCTGGAGGGAGGCAGATAGTGAAATCCAGACCCTGGACTGTGTGTGTTCCCTGTGTGCTCTTAAAGGGGATTGTGTTTGATGCAGAGAGTTGCATCTGGAAATACGGGGCATATCCATTTTTGTTCCAAGTGAACATCCCTGTCTAGTGCCAGTGGTCAAGATTCAGGCTCCTTGATTGCTGGTCCAGAGTGGGGACATCACATATGAGATTAAAGAATTTTGGCAAGAGACACAGTAGAGACCAGAGGAAAGTGAAAGGGATCTTTGGGCTTAGGTACAGTATGAGTCTGGTAGGGATGATAAAGGTGGTCACCAATAGTCAAGGTGGACACATGTTGTGGTCCACACATGGAAGACAGACCTGACAGAGGAGACAGTTAAGGTGAAAGCAAGGAGGCTCGGAGAAATATCAGAAAGGTGACCGAATATGAGGTTGAAGGGAGCATTGTCAGAATTCTTAAACATGCCAGCTGCTAGCTCGCCAAGTAATGAGGAGACTAAGGGAAAATGATAACAATGTGTAGCAGTAAACAAGGGACATGGATCTTAGAAAGACCAACTATGCCAGAAAGAAAAAACATTTTATTCCAGGAGGGATGGCAGTGCCCCGGACTGGATTGGAAACATATACCCCAGGATTCAATAAACGCTGTGTAGGTTTCGCACAGAGCCTACATGGAGCATTTTCACATACATGATATTGCTCATCATGTGGCATTGTGCCATGCATATTAATGATGCATGGTGCATGTAAGCAAGGTTTCGTGGTGCGCACCAGAGTTGCTGGTCACAAAACCATTAATATGAATGCAGATCATACCTTCTAACCTTTTAGTGCAAGAAACTTGGACAAAGACTAAAATAATGGGGGGGCAAAGGGCCATAAATAGGGAAAGATTTACAATCTTGTACTTATAAATGTAGAAAGTAGCTAGAATAATAGGATTTGTGTTAGCATGCATTTTCTGAAGGATATGAAGTATGAAACACAAATATATGTCATTATGTATTGACTTAAATCTTCAGAGATTTTCCAGAAAACCACAAATTTTAAAAGAAACAGCCCAAAAATATGATACAAACATCTGGACATTCTCCAAAATTCTGGACAGTTGGGAGGTATGATGCAGATAGCACTTCTGTGTAAGGTTGCTGGCCACGAAAGAGGATTGTAGGACAGCACAGCAATTACTTTTCCCTTACTTGAGTTCTCTTCATTAAGCTATATTTGGGGCACTGTCATAGATTGTTTTTCCTCAATTCAATTTTGCCTCCATTTTTTTCTTGAGGCCAGTGTTTGCCCTATGCATCACTTAGCATAAACATGCTTGGCTGTGCTCATCTGGTTTGCACAAAGTGCAGCAGAGCACAAACTGGAGGAATGGACCACCCAGGTTGCAGACAGGACCCAGGCAGCCACAAACATAAACCAGATGCATTCAATTAATACTCTTGGTCATTGTGCAAACACAGTAAGTAGCGTTGTGTTGCAATTAAGCATGAGAACTTTACAATAAATACTAAGATAGGGAATATCATGCCACTAGTCCTGTGGCAGCAGGTGGTTAGTGTAGATGTGGATTGCAGATGGCCCAGAGTTGTAGTACAGGGTGTGCACATTTTGTTTTACTGTTGTGATATTGCAGATTATAGCAAGGAAGTACAACATACACAGCTGTTTTCTCAACCTTCTTGTAGCAACAACTGTATGTGTAAGACAACCATAGACATGTACAATATGACTAGCACATTTACACAATTGCCTGTATACCAAATAACCTTGAAATTACATTGCTTGCCACTTGCCCATTGCTTACCATTGCATAAACACATTACCCACCAGTGCACCGCCTTAACAACCATGTTTGTGTGAAAGCAAGCAATGTGCAACTCTTTCAAATGTTGCAAAACCAAAATGTGCACACTCTCATTAAGTGTGATATGTGCAACTGGTGGGAAAACATTCAGATACAAAATGCAATTGGCAGGAAATGCTCATTCTACATTGAACTTCAGCTATGGTAGACATGTCTGGTGTTGCTGGTGAGGGAGTGCACTTCTGGGCATAGAGGTGAGGTGATTCAGGAATCCAAAGTCTTTACTGGGCTCCAAGTTTAGGAGCATGGGCCCCGGTTGCTGCAGTGGGACTATTCAGGCTCAGAAACCTGAAATAGTATTACCATGACTTTGACCAGTGCTACATGTATCCCCATACTAGTGAACAATGCAGCATCATTTTGATGACCTCCAGAGGAGGTAGTGGGATACCCTTGACCATTGGATTGGGGAATTTAGAATGGGGACACCCAGTGGATGTGTACATATCAATTTCAGTGAGTAATTCTAAGAGTTAAAAGCTGAATATAGTAAAGACTGGTATTCATAATGGTGTTCTGTTCTGTTCTTTTTCCACAGCTGCCACAGAGCAAGCCTTGAATGTGTGGTCCCATGCTGCACATTCATTAAAGATACTAGAAGCATGTGGTATGTATGCATCAGACTAGTACTGTTCTAAATAGTAATTTAATAATAATAATGATACTTTAAATAGTAATTTAGTAGCATTAAAAGTTAAGGATGGCTTAGTAGGCATTTAATACAGTTGTATCAAACTGAGCTGCATACCTCAACTGTAAAAGAAGATGTGCGTGCCTTACTCTGCAGCACAAAGCAATAGTTCCATATTCTCAAATAACAGTGAGCATGCATCTCTAAACTGTAAAAAGAAAGTATGCATGCAGTAGTCTGTATGACAAAAAACAGAGTAGTATTAGAGAGTAGTCAGCATTTGTGGGTTCAAAAAACACACTTCCCATATATACAATACTGTTAGGTTTTCATCATTATTGCACTGTAACTTCAGACCTCTATATCAGTGGCACAAATGGCCTGCTGTAAACTGTAATCAATTTAGTTGGAACATGCATATGTGCAATATATGCACACATCAAGGATAGCTGGCTGCAATCTGTACAATAGTGTGCCACTGTTATAAACTGGGTAGTCTTAAAAGTAATTAAGAAATCTGTTAGGAGTTTGAAGTGTTAAAAGTAAAGGTAGCAGAATAGAGTCAAATAATCACATCAATGCTTTGTATGTCACATATAAAGTTACTAATGTTCTCCCTTTTTCTTTCACACCGACCCTTATCTTCCTTTTTATTTTTATTTTTTTATTTATTTTTTTTTTATGTGTTGTTTTTTTCCCCACGGCCCAGCGGGGTAGACTTGTCCCATGAGATCCTCGTGCCTCCACTCCACTGGCTACAGCACCGCTGCTCAGCAAGTCTAGTGCCCAACTTGGCAGCACCCCCCCTGCTGCCCACACACTACCTGGCCTTTCAGGTAGTTCTGCCCTGGAGGATAGGCCTGTGGCTTCCTCCAAGAGCAATGGTAGAGGTGGTGACATTATCATCTGAAAAGAACTGCCAGAGATGGTGCATAGGATTGTGCACCACACTGTGGGTGCATGCCTATGCTGGATGGAATGCCTGCTCTCCATTCTGTTTCAGAATACCCTTAGGAAACACAGATATCAGGCACTGCACCCAGTAGTGTAGTGAGGTGACAGTGATGAAAATCCACTGGGTGAGGACTCAATTCTCACTGTCGTCCAGCTTGATGTGCATGTGACCTCAACTTCCACACCTTCTGTACAATCATGGTGTTCACCCACCTCTTGAGTCCTTCACCATCCCTGCCTCTTGTCTTATTTATCTTGTCTGTCTGCAATTGCTTCCTCACCTACACAACTTACCTCATCCAGACATTTCTACATCCCTTCCCCAACATTCCTCTCTCTCTCTCTCTCTCTCTCTCTCTCACAAAAAAACTAGGCAGCTGCCCCACAAAAAATAAAATAAAAAAATGGCCCATACATAACTCCATTTCACACATGTCTTCATGACACACTTGATTAATTCCAATTGGCTATACAACATGATTGTGTTGTGGTCACCCCTGTCTCTGAAGGTGACAGTTCAAATTCAGCTAATATTTTGCATACATGATCATGTTTTATTGGTGAAGAAATACATAGCTATGGTTCTTTCCTACATCCCTTCTGCCCATTCCTGTCCTCCTTTCACTTTGTTTTTCCCCTTGCTTGCTCCCCACTTCACCACTTTCCTGTTTTCTCCATTTCTATTCTTTAAAGAATTATTGCGCCATGGTGTGCATTGTACACCAACACAAATCAACTCTGAATGGTAGCAATATAAGTAAATGTATTTAAAGTATCATACACACTTGTAAAATTACTACTAGCACCCATATTTGAACCCAGAAGCATCTACCTCCAACAACAATTCATTAACATGTGCTCTCACAGAGTCAGTTAGGTAGCAGATGTATTTTATATAATCAATAGTAAGTGACACAGTTTAGCAAGGATTTCCCTTTGTACTCCCCCATGCTTGCTCCCCATATCATCAATATCGTATCTTCCTCATTAATTTTGTATGACGCATCATTGCACAATCCCCAGTAATGTTTTATAAAGCACTATTGCGTGATACCCATTTAGTTTTATAAAGCATTAGTGCGCACGCTGGTGTGCATCGAGCATCATTGCTAAGCAATGCTAATACAAAAGTAGTTCAATGTATTAGCTACAGCTGTATTCACAATCAGTACCAACTGGCCCCAGAAAGGAATGAATTAGTGCGTTACGTGAATTAATACCTGCAGCAAGAGAGTCAGTTAACTAGTAGGTGTATAAAGCAACAGTTAAGTCTGCTATTTTCTATTCAGTCTCTAAAATACACCTGCTGCACAACTGAGACTATAGCACCAACTGTTACTGCATTGATCCATTCATTTTTGGGGTCAGATGGTATGGGGTTCAAATCCAGCTGTACATAACAGTTTCAAATACTTTTACATGTAAATCCAAATTCTAAAGTGTAATAGTTGGTATGTAGTCTCTAAAATATGGCTAGATGGTACTGGTATATAACACTTATAACTGCTTTTTGCCAATATCATGAGTTATTGTGCAATGCATACCATTGCACAAATTATGCTTTACAGAAAAGAAATGGGAAAGATAGGAAAGTGGTAAAATGGGGAGCAAGCAGGGGGAAAACAAAGTGAAAGGAGAGCAGGAATATGCATAAGGGATGTAGGAAAGAGCCACAGCTATTCATTTCTTCAACAGTAAAAATAATATTATCTGAATTTGCAGTGTTATATCCAGGGAGAAGGGTGTAAACAACACAATCATGTTGTACAGCCAATTGGACCGAATCAAGTGTGTCAAGACAACACGTGTGAAATGGAGAGCTATGTATGGCATGTGTGGGATGACATTTTTTGGGGGGACAGGTGCCCTTTTTTTCCTTCTGAGAGAGAGAGAGTAATGTTGGGGAAAGGGCATAGGTATGTCTATGTCAGGTAGGTTAAATAGGTGAGGAAGCAATTGCAGACATACAATACAAGACACAAGGATGGTAAAGGACACAAAAGGTGAATGAATACCATTGCTGGGATGTGGGGGGTGGGGGACATTGTGAACCCATGGGCATCAAGCTGGGTGAAAGTGAGAATCAAGTCATCACCCACTGGACTATCATCACTGTCATCTCACTGCGCTGATAGCTGCAGTGTCTGATGTCTGCATCTCCTTATGTTATTCAGTACAATGATGAAGAGCAGTGTCTCCATCTGGTGTAGGCATGCAACAGCTGTGTGGTGCACAATCCTATGCACCAACCCTAGCAGTTCATCCAGGGTGATAAAATCACCACCTCTGCCACTGCTCCTGGAGGGAACCACTGGCCTATCCTGCAGGACAGAACTACCGGAAGGGCCAGGTAGTGCATGGACAGCAGAGGAGGTGCTACAAGGTTGTCTCTCAAATGTGCTGGGCCTTGGTGCTGTAGCCGGTGGAGTGGGGGCAGAAGGATACTGTGATGTACATCTACCCTACTGTGCTGTGAGGAAAAAAAACAAAATATAAAAAATTTAAAAAATTAAAAAAAAAGATAAGGGCTGGGGTGAGAGAAAAACAAGAGAGAACATTAACAACTTCATATGTGACATACAATGCTCTGCTACAATTATTTCACTCTATTCTGTTACCTTAACTTTTAAGACTACCAACGCCTAACAAAATAACTTTTTTACTGTTAAGACTACCCAGTTCATAACAGATACACACTATACTACAGATTATAGCAAACAGTCTTTGTTGTATTCATATATTGCAAATATGCATGCTCCAATTATACTGATTACAGTTTACAGCATGCCACTTGTGCCACTGCTATAGAGCTCTAACGTTATATTGGAATATCGATGAAACCTTAACAGCATTGTATATTTGGGAAGTGTGGTTTTTGAACCCACAATCTCTGACTACTTTCTAATACTGAACTGTTGTTTGGCCTACAGACTAATGCATGCATACTTTCCTGTTACAGTTGAGAGATGAATGCTCAATAGGATACAACTGTATAATAAACCAAAAAATGTGGCTTTACTTTAAATGCTAAAATAACAATACTGTTCGGATGCATACATAGCACATGCTTCTACCATTCATGGAGATCTAGTAGCATGGATTCACACCTTCAATTCTCAGTCTGTGACAGTTGTGGAAAAAACAGAACAGAATACCATTATGAATATCAGTCCTGAATATATCCAGCTTTTGATTCTTACAAGTAGTCTCTATAAGTGATACTTATACATCTGTGGGGTGTCTCCAGTCTTACATTCCTTGATCCAACATTTGAGGGTATCCCCCTTTCTCATCCACAGGTCTCTGCAGTGATTCCTACATTGTTCACCAGTGTGGGGGATACTGGTAGCACTTGTCAAAGCCTGAGCAAAACTATTCCATGCCAATGGCTTGTAATCTGAGTCATGATCACCCCTCTGCAAAATCTTAGTCCCATATTCATTCACTAGGAGCCCAATAAACACTTTGGACTCCTGGAAACCCCATCTTTGAGCACAGAATCTCAAAACCTCTCCACAAACACCTGTCATGCCTACCACAGATCAAGACCAATGTAGAATGATATTTTCCCACCAAATGCAGGTATTGCACTTACTGAGAGTGAACACATTTTAGTTTTGCAACATTTGAAAGTGTTGCTCATCACTTACCATCATGCAAACATGGTGCTGGAGGGTGCGCACTGCTAGGAAACTTGTTTGCGCAATGGCCAACAGTCTTAATCAAATGCATCTAGTTTATGTGTGTGGTTGTCTGGGTTCTGTCAGCTACCTGGGTGGCCCATTCAACCAATTTATGCACTGCCGCTCTATGCACAATCCAGATGAGCATAGCCAAATAGGTTTATGCTAAGGGGTGCATCTCGCAAACAGTGGCCTCAAAATTAAAAAAAAAAAAAATAAGAAATTGAGAAAGAGTTGAAATGAGGAAAATCAATGGCATACACAGTAGAAATGTTAGCACAAATCAAATATTTCTACATAGGTCTAGAGCTCAACTCTCACTCCAATGCACCTTCAGAAAACAGGATAGGTGCCTTATCCATCTTTGCCACACAAACAGCTTTGCAGCAAATCAAATGCAACTGAATGTACACTGACATCAAGGCATAAACTATTTGTACATTTATTATATTTAATATATTTAAATGTAATGCACTTAGTGATCACACAACCTGTTATGATTATTCCTTGCAAATATACAGCTCTGTCTTACCTTTCTGTGTTTCTTGGTCATTCACCAGTTATCTGACCAGTACTCAGAGACATACTGAGTGTAAGCCAGTCTATATCACTGAGCTTAAAATGTATGAGGATATTAACTGGGAATACTATGATATGTAGTTGCCATCAAATGAAGGGCAGGTTGGATGGCACAAGCAAGCATAGACTGCTGTTTTTTTTGGGGGGGGAGCAAAGGTGATTTCCTGTTATGGCACATGCAAGGATACACTGTTCTTTTAAGGAGGAAGCCAGACTGAGCTACTATTATGGCACAAAGAAGGATATCTTGCTCTTGTTACTCTCCTTGTTTTGCATCCTGCCTGTTTGATCTTGTGAGGGTTGTGAAGCTGGAAACAGCAATGTGTCTCATTACTGTCTAACCTCTCTGTTATGATTTCCCATTAAAAAACATATGGTACTAAACTGAGAGCATGCAGTGATCATCAGTACTTTGGAGAAGTATGAATGTGTGAATCTTTGATGCCTGAGGCCTACTACTTGCTAATGGACACATACAAGTCAAATAACTCTCTGCTATCACGTTACATTAATCGCTGTACAAATCTCCCACCTTTTACTTACTTACTGTACCAAGTGATGAAATACAAGGACATGCCCTAATATCATTATAAAATACAGTACATGTTCAAGACTTACCTTGCAAATGCAGCAGTTACCACAGTGTTAGTTCAGGGCTGACTGTGATTCAAGCATTACACAGCCAATACACTGGGAGGTAAAGGCTCTGTCTCTGAGTTGAGGCTGACAGAGGTCGCAGTGTTCCTGTATTGTGTCTCTGTCCACCCTGTAGCACTCCACAATGTCCATGTTGTATAAGTTGTGATAAGTCAAATGTGGCCTGAAAACTCTATCACATACAAATGGAGTTAAGCAACAGCAACTCCTAACATTCTGTCTGTGTAGACTTTCTGTGTCTGTACTCCACTACTTTTGAAATCCACATGAAAAAACAGCATGGAGTTTACATGGTTGCTTTCTAACTTGTTGAATAGCTTCACTAGATTGGTTGATTAGCATGCAGTTCAGCTGTTTATGCTGTAATTAGCATCTCTGAAACACAGGCTAAGACAGATGCAGTCCACTAATAATCTAATCCATTATAATAAGGTAAATGTGTAGCTAGCCAAACCGATGTTGAGGAAACTTGCTAAATGTTTGCAGGACTTCACAAAAGCAAATTTCTTCCAAAGATATCTTTACAGAGGATTATTGCACTCCAGGAGGTATGCTCACATTTTGTCACCTACATAATGCATATGGTAGGATAATGAATAATGTAAAGCAAAGGCTTTTACACTTTTATCTGTATGCATTAATTAAAAGTGTACTGATGCCATGGCAATGTTTGTCACACCATTTCTGAGGTACACATGATTGACAATAGAATGCTGTGTAATAAATATGTACAAATGTTTCAGGAACAGGTTCTTTGAAAGCACTTTTAACATTTTAAAGAGGTTTTATTAGCAAAATGGTTCATGTGCCTGTTCTTTTGTAGGTTGGGGAGCAAAGAAAAGTTACTGTTATGTCACAAACTAGAATGGACTGTTCTTTTGGGGGGGCACTTGAGTTATTGCTATGGCACATACAAGGATATGTTGCCCTTGTTACTCTCCTTATTTTGCATTCTGCCTGTTGTTAGTATTTAACATCTGTAGACTGTTTTTTGTTTTTCCAGTGGGTACTACTGACTACTTACCTCTACTGTTTTATCTGGAAACAATTACTTTGTAGCTATGTGATACTTATGCGTCTTACCATTCTGTTGTCATTTAGGACACAAACAATGTCAGTGAGGAGGAGACCTCCATTCAGTGAAGTGGAAAACAATATCATTGTTGATGGTCTCTGTCAACATGGAGCATTTCTGCTGGGGAGGGGTCAGCCCAATGTGCAACAGGAGCTACAATTATGGTAGCACATCGTTGACAACATCAATTCTGTGGGTGGCCACAGCTGGACATATGAACAGGTGCACCACAGGGTCACTGACATGATTACCACTCCACAGAGGCAAACAGCTGCAGTTGCCTGAGATCAAAGGTAACTGAGGGAGGGCCTGCTACAGAAGTACCTCTTACCCCCAATGAAGAGTTTCTGGCGAATATCCTCCAACATGAGAACTCACAGCAGAGTGGACCACAGCATGACCTTGACATGGGTGCTACTCCTTCTGTGTCCCAAGAGGAGCTTCCAGGAAGGCTTGGTCAGTTGAATACTGTTGTATAGTAAAAAACTGAAATAAAAGTTACTTCTGTGTCACATGTCTTTTTTGGTTGGGGGGGTTGAAGATTGCTACAGTTATGTGCTTAGTTTGGAGTTGTCAGCCATGTTCTTTTTGAACACACAGTTAATGCAGATATAGAAGAGTATATGTATTATCCCCTGTCTTACTGTTAAATGTGATGATGTTGCCCTTACTTCTTCCATAACGTATTTCAGGACCATCAGGAATCCAGCAGCATATGCCTCCTGCAGATGGTAAGCCAAATAAATTTATGTCAGTACTGCAGATCAGTTTCAAGAAATATCATAATGTGTCATTTTAGGCCTGTTGTGTGTACTGCTGTACTGTCTGTAATAGTGGCAGCACTGTTAGTAGTTTAGCATATATTGAACCATAGTAGTGTAGTATACCTATGTTTCTTCCTTTTTATCACAGATGATCATGACCATGGGAGTGTGGGCCCTGTGCAACCTGATGTCAGTATATCAGCAGACACTGATGATGATGGCAGTGAAACTAAGGCACAGTCGAGGATGCAGAGTTTGAATCTGACACAGAGGTTGACATCCAGCCACTACCTTCATTTTCCCAGGACACAGCCAGTAGGCGTATGCCTACCCAGTCCACTCAAGCCATAGATATTGGACAGGTGGAGGTAAGGACATTGACAAGGGAAGTGTGGCTACTGCGGCCTCAGTGCCTGTTGACTCTGGCCATAGCCAAAGTGTGGGCAAGGTGCCCCATAGGAGGGTTGATAGGAGTGTTTGGAGGGGTCTTGCTGTCCATCCTCCACCTGGTGCAGGTGTCTCTTCCCATTTCACTCAACTTATGGTTAGGGCCATCACAGAGGCACATGCATGTTCAGAAAGATGCTCCAGACAAATACTCAGGGTTGTAGATGTGGCACAGGCTGACATGCATGACTGTCTTCACAGTGTTGCCAATTCACTGGATTGGATGAATGACACATTGGAATGAGGGGTGTCTGTGATGGACTGAGGGGTGTCTGTCATAGAATGACCAGTGTCTGTGATGGAACATCTGTTGGGAGGGGAATGGTGTCCTCATGGGTGTATGTCAGCCACAACATCTGCTGATAGCCGATATGGCCATGCTTGATCACAATCCAGTAGTGGCAGTACTTCCACTGGTCCATCAGTGAGTGTGTTGTCCACACCCAGATATGGCAGGCCATGGGGTCATGGTCCTGGGCATTCCTGTTAAGGTAGCATGTTCAGCAGACATCAGTCATGTTCAGCTAGCATCACTGCATCTGACCTTGAGTGTGGAGGTGCCAGTGCAACTCCTGGCAGAGCCAATTCTCATGGTCAGGGGTGGCAATGATGAATTGCCAACTCTACCATGCACAGCTCACACCTGTCCTACATACCAAGATGTACAGCTAGCATTTAGCTTGGCTGTGTTCATGCAGAGTCTCACACACCAGTTTTACATGGAGGACCCCTATACACACACACACACACACACACACACACACACACACACACACACACACACACACACACAACAGTTACATGGTTCAGCCTGCCTGCTTCCCTTTCTTACTCACATACACTCACCAACCTTTTGTGTCAGTCTAGGCCTCCTGCCCCCCCCCCCCATACAAACACACAACACCCTGTGCAAGTGATGATAACTGTGCCATATCCCTGTTTTATCTCTTTTGGATTCAGTGATACAAAAGATTTGTGTCTAATGCACAGGGTGCATAGCTACATTAGTGCTTATTATATCTGCATTTGTGTTTTGAACTAATAATTGCACATGTCACTTATATTTGCCTTGCCAAGTTATACAGTGGATAGCATCATCATGTCAGTACTTTCTAGTGTATTCTCTTGTAAGGGTTGTGAAGCCTGGAACTTCAATGTCTCATTACTTTCTAACTTTTTTCTTTAATGATTTTCCAGTACATTATGGTGCACATCATAAGTCATGCCATCACATTCAGATCTCAGGATTGTATGACAGCACTGTAGTCAAATCTCATCAGAACAGTAATACAGTATAATGCTCTCTTTTGCATGAACCTCACCAGACACATGCAGCAGCTGGACAAACCACAGGGCTTTCTCATCAAGATAACATAGGACCTACTAATCATGCCATGATGTATGTGGATAGATAAAATGGCATGTCATTATAATCTGTCTGGTATCGGATGAGGTGACATCTGCCTTGACAACAGGCCAGTGTCTGATCATGCCCTGGTGGGATGATTGCATATGCAATAATCTGATATAGCAGATGACATCAGCATTGTCTGTTAAGCATATGGTAATAACAGTGTCCAGCATGCTAGGGTAAAATGCTCACTGCAATGTCAAGCAACAGCTCACACACACAGAGTTGACTGCAGTGAGAAAAGAACCCATACCTATCTAAGTACACACTACAGAACATAATACTTTACACAAGTGCCATGGCACAAATCAGACTTTTACATAGCTGCAGGTAAATGTATAGTGAATGACATCAGCAGGCCATGTGGGAGACAAGAGGTTGTGAGGGCTGCATGAAATAGATCTGTAGACTTGTGCAAGTATCAAAATACTGGAAAGTCATGCCATTGGAGAAGTAACTATATGATAACACATCTACTATGGTGAGTAAAATAAATACACACACACACACACACACACACACACACACACACACACACACACACACACACAAACACAGTTAACTACAGTGAGAACAGAACCAATACCTCTCTAAATACACAGGCTACAGAACACAGTAATTTGCACAAGTGCCATGGCACAAGTATAATACTTTTACATGGCTGCAGGTCAACTTACAGTGGATGACATCGCAGGCCATGTGGGAGACAAAAGGTTGTGAGGGCTGCATGAAATGGATGAGTAGGTTTGTACCAGTATCAAAATACAGGCAAATCATGTAATTGGAGAAGTAACTGTAGGATAGCATATCTACTCTGTTGAGTAGACACACATACACCCACACACACACAAAGTTGACTGCAGTGAGAACAGAACCCCTACCTAAGTAAACAGGCTACAAAACACAATACTCTACACAAGTGCCACTGCACAAGTCTGATTTCTATATGGCTGAAGGTCAACTTATAGTGGATGACATCAGCAGTGCATGTTTGGAGACGTTAGGAGGCTATATGAAATGGATTTGTAGGCAGGTGCAAGTATCAAAATATTGTCAGTTTAAGGAATTGGAGCAGTAACTGCAGAATACACACTTGCTTTTCTGGCTAGACACATAGACACACACTCAGTTGACTGCAGTGAGAACAGAACCCCTGCCTATCTAAGTGCACAAACTACAGAACACAGTACTTTACACAAGTTCCATAGCACAAATCTGACTTTTATATGGCTGCAGATCAACTTATAGTGGATGACATCAGCAGTGCATGTGGGAGAGAAGAAAATAGGAAGTCTGCCTGAAATAGATCTGTAGGCAGGTGCAAGCATCAAAAACCTGTCAATTTATGGGACTGGAGCTGTCACCACAGGATACACACTTGCTCTTCTGGCAAGACACACAGATATAGTTGGCTGTAGTGAGAACAGAACCTCTTCATATCTAGATACACAGACTACAGAACTAAGTAATTTATGCAAGCTCCATGGTACAAGTCTGACTTATGGCTGCAGGCGAATTTATAGTAGATGACATCAGTAGGTCATGTGGGGGACAACAGGTTGGGAGGCCAGCATAGGCATGTAGATTCATAGGTTCATATGAGGTCAATAGCCTAACAGCACTAGGGTGTGTAGAAGCCTAACTGTGTAAAAACACAAGTACCCTCAATGAGCATAGTTGGATGTTTGAGTTTAACAGAGCAAGATTGTTAGCATCACTAACTGGCCCTGACCATGAAGTACTAACTGTCCCTGACCATGAAGTAGCACACATTATATATTACACTTTGTAGTGTGGTGTGGTTGATATATGTGTGTAAAAAAATACTGAGACCCCAGGGCTTTACTGCTTGGTGGTGGTGGGGGGGTCAACAAATGTATGCATTGTGAATATATGATGTCTACTTAGAATATGCCCTTAATTTGCAATGTTTCTACATGTACTTTTATGTCATACAAAGGACATGGACAATAAACACCAATAAGAAGCATCATATATACAGTTCTATAGTGCAGTGAGCAGTGGATTTGTGTGATGGTTAATAAAGTGTACACTCATGTGAGTTACACCTGTTTGCATATAGATAAGATGTGTACAAATGCAAGCCGCATTACTAACATCTGACAAGCAGAATGCAACAGTGGCAAGAAATTGCATGTATAAGCAGTTGTGTATGCATATTTTGCAAAAGTTAAAGCCATGACAGTTCCACATAGCAGGAATACATTTACAGGAGTATAGTACTCAGTATACCTGCATTTATACAGTTGATGATAAATGTGATAATACATAGATTACTCCATCAGTAAAAGTAAGACTGTATGGAATATGTTGTATCCAAACCCAGGTGGAATATGCTATATCCAAACCCAGAAGTATGTGCATGGCAGTCCTACACTTACACCTGTTGCCACAAGAAAGTTGAGGAACTACATGTATATGCTGCACTTCATTGCTGTAAACTGCATTGTCACAGCAGTAAAACAAAGGTTGCCCACTCTGCCAAACCTGAAATTTATTTCTTCCCCACTTCTACTGTTTGTGCTATGCAGCACATCATGCAAAAGGTGCAATTAAAAATGAGAAGAATAAGACAAAAAAAATAGTAATGGACACATATAAGTAAAATAAGTGCCTGCTGTCACATGTTAAGGTACTTTCTTTACAAATCCACCACTATTTACTTCATTACTGCACCAAATTAAGAAATACAAGGATATGCCATAATATTATTAAAGCACACATTCTAGGTTCAGGACTTACCTTGCAAATGCAGTAGCTGACACAATTTTGTTTCAGTGCTAAAATGTCCTTGTCTGTACTCCCATGGTATTGAAATATTCATGAAAAAACAGAATGGAGACTACATAGATGCTTTACAGCTTGTTGAATAGCTCCACATACTGAAAATCACCTGCTTATACTGTAATTAGCCCCTATGAAAAACATCTGCTACTTTACTGAATATATCAACTCCATTAGTGTTCATTAAGTGTGTGATATGCACCTACACACTGTTGAGTGCACCGACATTGAAATAAGGTAAACACAGGTAATCTAGTTACTACTTTTCTCCATTCCTGTGATATCAAGCAAACATGCAGCTCAGAAAGTGAAGGAAAGGTTGCTGACCCTGTACTAGAACCCAGGACCTCATAGCTCATATACTCTAGCCCTACAATACACATGCTACCACAGGAATAGTTACATGGCAAGCACCAGAAAACTTGCCATTCATTCCTCCATTTCCTGTGATTGCTCTACGTACCACATTGTGCAAACAATGCAAAAATTAAAAAATAAATTTTAACTTAAAGCAGACAGAGATGATACAAGCAGACAGAGATGATACATTTTAACAAACAAGAGGATGAAACAGAACTTGTGAATTGTGCACTGCTTACAACCACTTTTACACTTCACAGACCTACATGTACACCTCTGTAAGTGTAACCTGACACAGCACTGATGTCATCATTCACTGTTGTCATCCATTGAACATGAAAACTGTGGAAGTGCCTACATGAAGTGAACATCCCTACACGGTTACAGTTTTTTGGGATTCAGCAATTCTAATGAGTATTGAACTCATCTGTTTCTTCACCATGCTGACAGACCTGAATCTACATGTCAGGGAAACTAAAGGGGAACCCAATGTTGTACACTCAAGGGAGGGCATTACTTTGCTATATATCTGCACAGAGGAACGCATGTTTTGATGAAATTTGACTGTATTTCATCAGATACGTACTGTATATGCTTACATGATGGTCTGAATAGTATGTTTTATGAGGTTTACACTTGAGCTATCTATATTAGTTACAAGTACATTCTTCATTTGGGGTTGAGGGAGCAAAGCTGCATTTATGTCATGGCACTTAAAAAGGAATTGTTGCTATTGCTAATCTAATTTTCAAGCATCCATGTCTAATAATGTCATAATGTGTGTGGGGTTACATGTTACAGTTAGTTCTGTACAAATCTATGGGCTTTTACTTGGTCTTGTTTCCATGACTGTATTAAAAAAAATTCAAATACATGGGCAACACAAGCACAGAGTCTACATGGTTGCTTTCCAGATTGTTGAATCACTCCACCATGTTGGTTTGCATCATTAGCATACAATTCAGCTAATGATGCTATAATTTGCATGCCACAAAAATTGCCATGTTTCCATGTGGGTGTGTGCCACTACGTGGAGTTTACTGAATCTAAAAATATTTGTAGCCATGTGTGCATTGTGCAGTGACTCACACAGGGTCAAAAATTACTGCATAGGCTTTATTGAATCCGCCTCATATTTTAATGATTATATTTAAATTAAGATCAAGGAGGGGGTGGGCTATCATAGAAACAGAAAGAAGAGAGGTACTCAGACAGAAGGAATTTGTGGACAGAACACAGAGGGACAAATAATGAAGACACAGAGTTTGGCTGGGTAGTATTATTATCCATTTCAATGAATCTGGGTAGGAAGATGGGTATCTACAAACACTGATGTGTGATGAGAGGATAAAAAAACTGCTGGCATCATAAAACATCGAGGGTTGTATGTTGTATCTTTCGGCTTTTCCCGGTTAGGGTTCGCCACAGCTGAACTCCGGTCCGCTAATGATTGACAGTAGATTTTTACGTGCCGAGTTGCCAGCCCTGATGCACAACCTTCAACGAAGGTATGCCCATTCACGCATGTCTCCACCCAGAAAATGCTCTAGCTGAGAATCAAACAGGACAACGTCTTACTGTGAGGCGACAATGCTAGCGCAGCACCACCACCGGTTCAAATACAGAAGTTTTTGTACGTGTTTCTTGGGAGCAACATAAGACAGGACAGAGACAAAGTAGCAATCTGCATAAAATAGTCAGATCACAGTGGAGTAGGAATATTATCCAATGAAGTGTGTGAGGAGTGAACAAAGTTAGTACCTTGAGAAATTAAGAACACTGGCAGTTAAGGTAGAGGAAAGTGGGAAGTGATAGTGAATCAGTACAGTTAATCAGTCCCAGACAGATCAAGGGATGAGAAAGAGAGACATATGAAAGAATAAAAAAATGTGCTAAGAGGAAGAGGGCTACATCCAAAGAAGATTTGAATCTGCCAGGAGAAGACTGGCAACTTCTGAGCTTTGGGTTACAGAAGAAGTAGGAGTTAGTTAAAGTTGTGGATCAAGATGGATTTAGCTAAATGGGGAAAGAATGTTGCACAAAGGACAGAATTCTGAATGTGGTCCTAACCAAGGTGATAGGGGTCGAGGATGCCCAGATAACAGCATGCCAGCTGACACTGATTATACCAATGTGTGGTCTAGAGTGAAGATGGAAAAAAATACAGTGAAAGAATATGATGGTGCATGATTTTAAAGGAGTGGTTATGCCAGGCTTGAAAGAGGATCATGAATGAGTTAGGATTCTCTGGAGGCAAAATAAAGGAGTAAATAAGCTATGGGGTTTGATCAGGGATGGAGTATTCTAGGCTATAAACAACACTTTGAGGATGAGGTAAAAATGAAAAAGCAGGCAGTGTCAGTGTGACTACATACAACTGTAATGCAAGTTGATTGGGACAAAAGATGGGGCATTCAAAATGTGCGGGGAAGTGGGGGAGGTAAGTAGAGAAATGTAAGGAGAAAGACAACAAAGGAGAATATGATAGTAAAGTGGCTTGACAATAGGTGTCAACAAGGATGACAAAGGCCTTTTAGGTATATAACAGAAAGGAGTAATGGAAGGACATATCCAGTGAGAAGAAAGATGATACAAAATTAGGGAAATTCATACATAGTAAATAAAAGCTTTTATTAAACAAATTTAGTGGAGGATGCCATACTGCCATACTAGAAAGGAGGTGAGACAGGGTAGGAACAGTAGTGTGCAGATAACTGGAGAGTATGGGAAGCATATAGAGGGTACTAGTTTCCATAAGTGATAATAAAGCACAGGAACCAGAAGGGCTGCCTCCCAGGGTCTTCAGGAATCTATCCATTGTGCTGAAGGATCCCACAAAAGAGATTTTGAACATATCCTGCCCTACCCTGCTTACTTCCCTGAATGATATCAGCTTCTACATGACCTCCACTAAGTGACTGGGTAAAAGTGACTGAGCAGTGGAAACCGGCAAAAGTGGTACCCTTGTACAAGGAAGAGAGTGAGAAAAAATATGAGTAACTACATGCCTTTTAGCCAGCATCAGTGGAAAGGAAAATCACAGACAACAAATCCTAAGGGAAAGGCTGGTTGCTTTCCTAAAGGATAGCAATGTCAAACACAGCAAACATAAGTACACAGAGGGAAAAGTTGTCAAATTTCATTTACTTTTCATCTGTGTTAAAGGAAACACTTGGATTCTTGTAAGGTAAAATGAATCCATAGCTATAAAGGCCTTAAAGGATGAAACAAACAAAATGAAATCCACTACAGTCGTAAACCCAAAAAATGAAACAGCACAAAATTGGACAGATACTTAAAACCAAAATAATGTCACTGTAAAAGCAATATTACAAAAATAATCAAATAGGCATTTTTGCAGGGGGCTATACTATCCCCTGCACCCCTGCTGTACCCTTTCATATACAGAGTATGTATAAACTCCATGCTCATTCCACCATAGGAAATTCAACAAGTCCACAAACTGGGTTTGTTTTTGACATAAATGACAGTTCCACTCTTTGCCACTGAAGAACTTCAATAAAATGACTTTCACTAGGTTTTTGTCTATCCTGTGGTTTCACTGTCTCTGACATCATTGCAACTACATACTCTCCGAAAAATTGTCAGGCAGGTACCAGAAGATGTGGACTATCTGGACTTCTCCAAAACTTTGTACTTGGTCCAACCAAGGCAGCTTCTAAACAAACTGCAGGGGATAGGGGTACAACCAAGACTGATGATCTGGACTGCTGCATGGCTGAAGTGGGAGGATAAAGGAGGTTGTGGTGAGAGTGACAATGTCAGGAATAAGGAAAGTGGCTACTGGAATATAACTGGTGATGGCTCCAGTATGTCTGTGCCTATTTGTTTCAGGAAATAGTATACAGCAAAGAGAAGAGGAACAACATCTTTGCTGATAGAACAGTAATACAATATTAAGTACAACAATAGAAGATGGAAGGAGGAGTAATTGGAAGGATTTTGAAAAAAATGTGAACAGAAATATGGTAACTGGTGTTCAGTGAAGACAAATGTAAATTACTGCAACTGGATTACAGTAAACCTTTTGTGAAGTATCAAATCTAGGGAGATGAAATGACAGCAACTGGACAAACGCAGAAAAGGTTTTAGGGGGTGTTGATTCCAAATGAAATGGACCACAGCAGTAGGGTGGACAGACCAGAAACAGCAACCATTGCTTGAATGAATCATGAGGTGGCAGAGTACAGAAACAAAATAGCCACTGCTTTTACTCTGTAAGGCTCTGGTCAAGTTACACTTTGAGTGTTCTGTGCACTTCTGGAAGCTTCACAAGGAGATAAGATACCAGGCTGCTAAAAGGAGTCTAAAGGATAGCCATCCAAACAGCTCTTCTTAGTCGATATGAGAAAATATGGGAAATGGTATGGGTGCGTATAATATTGCCATGGAAATGTCAAGATGTCACCCTGAACAGGAAGAGTAGAGAGAGAGAGAGAGAGAGAGAGAATGAGGGGGTTCAAGAAACAGATCACTGGGTCCAAGTACTTTGTTAATATGCAAATGCTTATGTCTCTGTATAGATGACTGTGGCCTTATGGAATGGACTACCAAAAAGAGTGATGGAAAAGGTATTTATCTAGCTCTTTTAACAGGGAATGGGATGGAGAAAAAAGACAAGGTGAAAATTTTATTTTAATTTGCGCTCTGCTTCTATGCTGTGCTGGATCCAAAGTCTTGTTAAGACACACAGTCTTACAGTGCTGTTTACTGCTGAATCAGAGACACAGAGCTTTGCACGACTCCATCTGTAGTCTGTTTAAAGCACCAAGCCTTTCAAATTGCACACTGATAAAGAAATATATTTTGCAGCTATAAGCACAGTTACAGATAACTTATTTTATAACAAACAACACATACTCTTTTTGTCAGATTGTAGCATATATTTACAAAGTTTTCCTTCATTACAGATATGAATGATGACTTCTACAAAATACCTCTCTCTGTCCCTCTCTCTCATAACTGAACTACTACAATTGTTATATAGAGTGCTAGTCATGCACATAGATTTTGTTATTTCCTCTTGGTATCTTTTTTTGGCCTTCTGTGAGAAGTCACATAATGTCTGTTCTATTGTCCTTTTGTGATTTCTGCTGATGTGAAAATGCACACAATCAAAATAACAGAAGTATGAAAGGAAACATCTGTTCTGTTCCTATTGAAAAAACATCACGTATTGCTGAGTTTATAAAAAAGGATGTCTGTTAATAGATATTTGTTCTGCAAACATGAGAAAATCATGTAATACTTGCTTTCCAATATTGCGTTGTTAGGTTTTTTACTTGATGCTGTGAAGAAAAGCCTGTCTGTTATACATATAGTATGAATGCCCATTTTACATTGCTAAACTCTATACATATATTAAAGCAAACTTTTTATTCTATGCTTTATCTTTCAGCATATTTACAACAAAATTAATTTCAGCCTTATATTCATAATTTCTAACAATTCCCTCTTTTTTTAAACATACTCAAAACACTTTATACTGATATGTATTTTTGATCACATTATATAGAAAATACATTAAGAAATAAAACCTTTAGTCTTCTTTTGATACGTCAAAATGCAATTTTACATAGTTAATACAATTATATCAAATATTACTACCAAAACTGAATGTATTTAACAACTTTTTCTTTCGCAGACCATTCCCTGAAAATATTTTATCAGTTATGAGCTGTGTCTGCTTTAGTTTAACTTGATTATTCTTTTGCAATCACAGAATTTAATTTATGACTTAGAACTGTTCCATTTACTCTTTGCAAACTGTTGAATTAACTATAAGAGAGAGAACCATGTGCTACTGCAAGCATCTATACACTGCTGAAAATATACATTTTCAATGTCATTTTAACCATACCATTATGGTTATATTTCTGAAGTGTCCATAAACTTTAATTAACAGTGAAATATACTCTGAAGAATGCTGTTTTCATATTAGTCCAGAATGCTGTTTTCATATTAGTCCATTAGCTGTATGAATACAATATTTTAATATAATTTTTTTCTCTAGCTGGGGTAATCAATACTAGTACAGATAAAATGATGGTCCAGAAACCAATGATAAAACTGCAACTTGAAACCAGTGATAATATTACAACTTGACAAATTACTTTTGAAATCATTACAATGTATCCTGTACAGTATGTATTTACACAGACTGTTTGCTATTCATGCATTTCAATCTAGTAGCTATTCTGGACCCATTTTTTTAAACATGTTTTTTCACACATATTCATTACTAGACATTAATTTAATTTGTACTGAATTCTTTTCTATTTGTACATAAAGAGACTGTAAAGTACATTTAGTCTAATCTTACAAATGTAGTAACATTAACATCAAGCAATATCTTGGAAAAGTCTTATGTCTCTTTAGAAGTATCTAGTGGAATTGCTACCAGAGGCAACTATGCTTTTTGCATACCAACATTGTCTTGCCAAAAACATATTAAAAATAGTGGCCATTCTTGTTCAATTTTTTACATATTTTTACTCTCTCTTGTATAGCTGCAATAAAGCAATTTTACATCATCTTGTGTATAGCTTTACGGTTCAACAGGTTGTAAATACAATGTAATACTAAACAATACAATAATAACAAGCATAAAATATCTTGAACTTTCAGATTTAATCTATTTACCAGTGTTTCTTATGCACTAATACCTGTTTTTTTCCTATCCACCCTAAAAGAGTATTGTCAAGAAGGAATTAAATATTATTTTCTTTCTGTAGCTTTATTTCAGACCTTTGTGCAGTACTGCTTATACAGTCAGTGTAAAACTGAGACAGTGCCCCTCTCCCTTTAATATACTGCAGTATTGTTTATTTGCTTTAAAATGTACACCAGCCCAATACTTTGGTTATACATTTGCTTTATTAGGTTACTAAACTATGGACCTTTGTCTGATTTGATCATTTTTTATAAAGCTTTTGCTGTTTATTACCACTAGTAGTTATTTATACCCTCCTGCACAATTGATTTGAACTGTATGCATACTATAGCCCATCTGCTGGCTGTGCTTGATGCAACTGAGTTTTTTTTTTTTTTTACATTTACTGGCAAACAGATTATCAGTGACATCTATGCACAATTGTGACAGTTTATTACAATTACCAAATAGTGTTGCCTGTAAACATTTTAACAATTATGTTTTAATAACAATAATGCTTTAGAAAAAAATCAAGCTACTTTTCTGGCAATCAGTCTTGTTTATCTTATCTTTCCAACATTTCCTGTAACTATTCATCTAGTCTAGGAAGGTCTAAGCTCACATTTCAGTTAATAAGTATTTGTGATTTGCATAACTATGCGTTTATACTACATAAATAGACATTATTTTACAATTAGCTTACATGGATTTCAGTATTTTTTTATTTATTTATTTAACTGTCCTGCCATTCATTTTACAAAAACTGTTTGACTAATACCATCTGTAATTTTATTTCTTTTTAAAATTCAGAACTTTAACTGTTTGGTGTGGTGTTACTATACAATTATAAAAAATTGTAAAAAACAAAATAGATATTAGCTTAACTAACTCATGTTTATATTTACATTATTTATATTTGCTATTGTCTGCCTGTTATTCTTGTGCATTGTACTTCAGATAAAAAGAAAATACATGCATGTCAGTCTTGTGACTTTAAATCTTTATTTAAGCATGTTAGTCTTGTGACTTTAAATCTTTATTCTTATTAACTATTTTTTATTTAATTTTTATACACTGGAACTGTTTTGTGTACCTTCTGTCTATGTTATGAGAATGGCAGTCATTTGTTTTACTTTACTATAGTACTGATAAATGTATTACTTTAAACATTTGAGAATGATTTGTCCAGACATCTGATCCTACCATCCTGCCATGTATATTTCACCATTTTCAAAACATAAACATATTATAAAATATATTTATTTCGTACAAATCAGCTGTAGTTTCCTGTTCTTTTTAAGCTCAGCTATTATATGGAGAAAGTCAGTCTCTGTCAGTTTAGCTAATTTATTTTTTTTATCCTGCAACTGCTGTTCAAGAGTTTCCTCATAGTCTGCCTGATATGTCTCAAGAGCCTGTTCTGCTGAATCTGAAACTCCTAAGCACTTTTGAAAAAAATGTATGTATAACTTGTCTAAGCTTCCTGAACTCACTGTGTCTGTCTTTTAAAAGTTCATTACATTCTTTTGTAACAAAATGTACTAGAGGTTCTATCAGTAACTGATTTGACTGTTGTTGCAACTTTGAATTAAACCTTTCACATCTGATGACAGAACATAACTGTCTAACATTTGAATATAATGTCAGCATATTAACTTTTCTTGGTTCTTTACCATTAACATTTTCGTCTGTACCGTCTAACCTTTGAATAGAGGCATGCACTGTATTTTTATGACATTGTACACACAATAAACATTTTTTATACCACAAATTATTATGTTTCAGATACCAGTCAAATATTGCAATCCATTTGCATAATGCCTTATTATTAACTTGCCCTAATAAGGTTTTACATTTGTTAATATGCTGTATATACATTTCATTCTGTTATTATTATTATTACCTTTATGGCATTCATACTGTATGTAACACAGAAAAACTTTCTTACCAGTCAACAGAGAGGCAGATGGCCAGGCTGCTTTACTGTAGATGGTTGAAACGTCTCTGTAGTCACTTGAGAAGTTGGTACAGCAGAACTAGCAGTTTCAGTCTTACAACTTTGTATTGTACCTTTTTTGGAGAATTTATGGCACTGCTCACCTTCCTGCACTGCAGTCTCACTCCAGATTTAGACGTCTAATAAACTGAATTATTGCTGCAAACTGAAGAAAACTATAGAAATCTGAAGTACTTCACATAAACGTTAGTTACTGTACTTTTACAGGAGTGATCTTATACAAGGCATTACCCACTCACTCCCCCTGTTTTTGGATACAGGCTAGGAAGGCTCGTTAGGGTCACCATTGAAAAATTAATTTTAATTTGCGCTCTGCTTCTATGCTGTGCTGGATCCAAAGTCTTCTTAAGACACACAGTCTTGCTGTGATTTTTTCTGCTGCATCAGAGACACAGAGCTTTGCATGACTCCATCTGTAGTCTGTTTAAAGCACCAAGCCTTTCAAATTGCACACTGATAAAGAAATATATTTTGCAGCTATAAGCACAGTTACAGATAACTTATTTTATAACAAACTACATGTACTCTTTTTGTCAGATTGTAGCATATATTTACAAAGTTTTCCTTCATTACAGATATGAATGATGACTTCTACAAAATACCTCTCTCTGCCCCTCTCTCTCATAACTGAACTGCTACAAATGTTATATAGCGTGCTAGTCACGCACATAGATTTCAGTTTTTCCTCTTGGTATCTTTTTGGCCTTCTGTGGGAAGTCACATAATGTCTGTTCTATTGTCCTTTTGTGATGCTGCTGATGTGAAAATGCACAAATGCATGCAATCAGCATAACAGAAGTATGAAAAGAAACATCTGTTCTGTTCCTGTTGAAAAAACATCACGTATTGCTGAGTTTATAAAAAAGGATGTCTATTAATAGATATTTGTTCTGCAAACATGAGAAAATCATGTAATACTTGCTTTCCAATATTGTTTTGTTGGGCTTTTTTCTGATGCTATGAAAAGAAGCCTGTCTGTTATAAATATAGTATGAATGCCCATTTTACATTGCTAAACTCTGTGCATATATTTAAGCAAAGTTTTTATTCTATGCTTTATCTTTCAGCATATTTACAACAGAATTAATTTCAGCCTTATATTCATAATCTCTAACACAAGGAATATGAGGAAACAATGAGGAAAGAGGGAATGTTGAAGGTACTTAAAGGACAAACTAGCGTGATATGCTGCATCCTTCTACCAACTCAAAAATGCAATATTATCTAATCTGATCTACAAGTAAATGCTAACAATACTAGATAAAAATAAGACAGTGAATGTGTTGTACAATGACAGCATTATAAAAATAATCAAAGAAAATACTGGTATGACAGAGAAGAAAAGAATATCTGACGTTGTATGCTAACTAGTGATAACTGCTGACAAATTAAACAAATAACTTGTCAATTAAGCAAGTGATTTGTCAACAACTTTAAAATGTGAAACATTTTAAAAGCTACACACCCACTTCTGATGGAATCAATTTTATTCTAAGCTGCTAAATTTATAAAATTAAAAGAGAAAAATAATTTTCTCTAAATAACTAGTTAGCATGTCTGTTAACATTTTGAGTGGCTTTACATACTGGGTTGGGCATGCTCAGTGTAGCTGTAGTATCATAGGATCATAGGAGATTACTAGGCTATTGGCCGTGAGGCCCTTCTAGCCAAGAGTTTAGCCCATGTTTAGACAAATCAGCACCCAATGTCCCTGTTGAGCAGTGACACGGGTGGAATCCCAGGAGTATATTTTCTGTTTCCCATCCAGTTATCCAGGTTGCACTTAGAAAGGGATAATGAGGTACTCTGCTTGATGTGGAGAGGGAGTCTATTCCACAGATGGGGGAGTCTCTGGGACACAAATCTGTCCTGCTAACAAGTCTTGTTGATGTCATAAACCAGGTTGAGGCCACGCATGCGGGTTACTCAAGTGCAGCTTGACTTGCGGATATGCAGTAGTCCCATCAAGGTGGGTTCCATGATCACCTTGTATGCCAGACAGAGGTCACCTCTGAGGAGTATGTATGAAATCATGCATATCATATGAATACTATGTATGCAGCCTATAACAGCTCTACATCAAAACAGAATTACGTACAATCTTTTTCACCGACTCCCTTTTTCCCATTTTCAACAAGAGGTCAGGGTGTTGCTTCAACTAGTTCCATCTATCTTGATTCAGTGCCACTCTTCTACCTTCTTTGGCAGTGGTGTCTGACTTTCTTAGGTGTTTTGCATGCAATCCATCTAGATCTTTGTTAATGTCCTTGTTTTCTCTTGTCTTTCTCCATTCTCTCCCAATGCCTTCATCAAGTCTTCTTTTGCTTCCCTGCACATGTCTCCAAACCACTATAATATGATCTCTTTGACCTTCTTTCCATTTGGAGATACTTTGGCTTTTGCTGATGTCATCACTTCTTTGCCTGTTCCACACCGTGGATCTCATCATCACCCACTTCAGTCACTTCATTTCCATCACCTGAGCTTCCTCAGCTGCTCTGCCTTCATTTCCCAGATTTCGGTATGATACAGTAATACTGGTTACACCACTGTTTAGTACACCTTACTTTTCAGTTTCATTGGCATTCTTCTTCATGCATTACACCTGACATACACTACACCTGACACTCTGGGCCAGTTGACTGCAGCACCTCTGATTCTAGCTTTGACCTCCCCATTTAAATTTCCTTTCTCCTCAACCACCACTCCAACATACTTGAAGCTTCTAACTTGTTCACTACTTTCCCTTCTATCTCAATTTTCAGCTTCTTCTGATTTCTCCTCCTTGCTGCCATGGCAGCTGTCTTGTTTGTACTTAGATCAATCCCATGTGCCTTCAGTATTGCATTTCATTTCCTGTCAGTTCCTATTCAGAATTTGTTTATAATGCCACATCACCTGCATACTGCAACTTTGTTGACCTGTCCATTCCAACCTGTTTGCTAATGTGGTCCTCACCAGTATGAACAGCAGTTGGCTTAGAGCTAAACCCTGATGCATACCCACTCCCACCAGGAACTCGTTTATGAGTCCAAACACTGTTCATACTTGTACATAGCTTGAACTAATTCTACTAATGTTTCCAGGACTTCAGACTATCACAAGGCTGTTCAAATCAGCTATCTTGAGACTGTGTCATATGCCTTCTCCAAGTATAGTAAGGCTCAATTGGACCCTTTCCTCATGCATAGTTTCTTCTCCGCTGTCTCACTGCAAACATCAGATCAGTTGTGCTGCATTCTGATCTGAATCCAAAATGCTCATCTCCCATCTTATTTTCTACTTCTCAGTGTATCCATTTATCAACTGCCCTCTCTCTCTCTCTATCTATATATATATATATATATATATATATAGATGGATAGATATAGGATTACAAGTGCTAGTGGGAAACAATTGTCAGTATTGAGTGCCCTTGATGTGGCCAGAATATCCACCCAGAGACTGAATAGAGGGCACCAAAATATTATCTGTCTCACAAATAATTATTTTAATGTGTTACATTCTGGTAAAGTGTTCTGGGTGCTGAACACATCCTTACTACAGTTTTAACACTAGGTGTCTTGATTCCATGAATAAGATTGTCAAAATTCTGACTGTTTTGGCTAAATGGAAAAGCATTAGCTAAAATACAAAACAAGTGCTTCAAAGCTCTGAGATGTATACCTCATTACTTAACCAGACTCAATAGAACATTCGACTTTTGCTATATGTATCCAGAAGGTTAGAAATATGCACACTATTTAAAATACATCAAATACAAATGCTAAAACCCATGTTTTTCTTCGCTACTTAGAAATAATTCATATTAGCACCTAACTGCAGAAGCAGAGCTGTGAAGAAAGACTGAATAAATATGTACATACAAAAACTTGATTCATGCTAAGTGTAACATATGCAAATAAGGCAAATGACATTCAGTTATGCAAATAATTCACACGTTCACACATTGCTGTAAATATAGATATCTAGGCTGAAAAAACTATTTGCAAATGGAACACCATCTCCAATTTCAGAACACAGCACCACGTAGCCTTGCTGTATGCAATAATTTAACATAGCATATAACTGCATTGCATCTATGCATTTATATTTTAGAAACAGTACAGAATCCTTGATAAATATATTGTACAGTTTAGGGGTAGCAAGAGTATTGGAAATAGAAGGATACACACTCATCACTTTGTAGCTAAACAGCATTCCTTTTCAATTGCTCACACTTGGTTTTCAGTTAAATTGTTATGTGTTTTAAAACATTTTTGATCTAATTAAATTATGGCAGTTTTAGTGTTCACTAAAACAATTAATGCTGTTTTGACTTGTGAGCCACTGTACTGTCAGAAGAGTATGGTTTCCACCTATATTGGTTACAGTATGCATTTAACAGCCAGCCCATGGTGCTGAAGAACTGAAAACTGGGACTGATAGATGGCAACCTGACCTTTAAGGGTGGGGGTTGTGCAGGACTCCTGACTTCTGCCATGACCTCTGGAGATGTGAGCTCAGGTAGACAACAGAGCTGTGATAAAAAAAGAAAGAAAGAAAGAAAAAAAAACTTACAAAGCAGTCTGCTACAATTTATTTGTTGTGTGAACACATCTGTTGTAGACATCTGAAAGTATTGTATTACTACAAGGCTACAGTGAAAATTACAGTTATTATGCTGGGCATAAATACATTTAAAAACTGTTTCACAGTTTCACAGTATTAGAAATCAACCGCCCAGCTCTTATTGGGAAGAACTAAAGGGTATCTTCGCATAAACAGTAGATTAGTTGGAGATAAAAAAAAATGTGTATTACAATGACTGATGAAAAAATAATTTTGTGTAAAAACAAATGGTGAGAGACAGTATTATATGAAGTCACTGTAGCTACACTAAACTGCTTTGATGTGATGCCAGTACCCAGTTTTGAACAGTAATTCCTCCAACACTGTCACTGTGGATTATCAAAGCTTGCTATATTATTCATGCAAGAGTATAACAGTTGTGTGATAAGAGGAGGTGAACATTAATCAGAAGTCACATGATTACTCTAGCCTTAAGAACAGAAGGAAGTTTTGATGGAGTAAAATGACAGAGGAAATCCATAAAGTAGCTTACAGCTTTGCTGTTCGTGCTTATTAATATAATAGCTACAAAACTAATTAACTAGTGCATAGGAATGCATGATGTGAGTAAGCCAGATGGAAACGTTTAGTCACTGGCCAAAAAAGAACCATTTTAGTTAGCTAAAGGTAACTTTATACTGTAGGACATCATGGCGATAAAGGTAAAAAAGTCAGAATGTTGAGGTATATAATCAAGGTTTCCAAAGGGATGACAAAAGTGCTGTCAGAGTACAATTCACTTGTCAGTTCTTCCTTGGAAAACTCATTCAAGCTCTGAAAATTTCACAGAGAAGTCCATCTTAGTAAATATAATGAAATGTGGACAAACTATACACTATATACCTTGAATCACATGGCACAGAACAAATCTTTTTACCAAACCAAAGCTCTAAAAAGGAAGTTCAAGCTGCTTGATCATGTAAAGTTACCAAAACCCAGCTGACAGAGAGAAAGGGCGTAAGACAGTTACTCCAGATAAGCATAACCAAACTGGTATAAAACAATCTAAAAGCTCAAAGGACAAAAACGGTATCAGAATAAGTACAGAGGCAAAGCACAGTTATCTAGTCACAGTTTAACAAATATTTTCTTTTTTATCAAATCAGTGTAGCAAGTGGAATCCATCAACATTCAAAGATGATGATGACATAAAAGATGCATGTGAAAGCTGTATTAAAGTAAAATAATAAAAGAGCAATGACAAACTGCAAAAAAAAACAAAAAAAAAAATCTCCATGGTATGTCTTAAATAATGCTATGAACCCGATAGTGTAACTTTTTTTGATCTACTTTTACTTCCCAGCAACTGATTTGCGACAGCCCAAGACCAAATCTCAAAGTCTTATTTTACCTATTTGAGCAAAAATGACATGTGCAAAAGCATTTTTGCAAGGAGGCTGCACCTTTTTCACAATCTTGATATTGGGGCTTTGCCCCCACATTCCCAGGCTCTAAATACACTATCTCCTTCAATGACCTAACGCAAGAGTTTGTTTTTCAAAGAGTTAGTGTAACCGCAGGGGAAGTATATCTAGTGATAGGGATGGTGGGAGCGGAGTTCCCACATCACGTTTTCAGGGGCATAACCCCTGAAAAGAAATTGATTGTTAGAGTGCTGCCTGTACATCTCACATTGGTATAATAGTTGACAGGATCATGAGTCAGGGTGCTAGGCACTGGAAGCTGGTTAGTGGGAATTCAGACTACACCAGTAATTTCAAGCTGTGAGTGATAACAGCTGCCTGTATGCCACTCTTTTCAGAATTTTGACCAGTGGGTTTAATAATGAAGTATGTCTGTAATTTCTAAGAATATCAACTATTCTACTTTCTTAAATGGTTGCTATATATGCTGCTGTCTACAAATGCTAGTCCTTTTTCTTCTGTTAAGCTTTGGTTGATAAACCATGTTTGCTGGTCTGTAGCTGGCCTCAGCAGCTAGGTGATACAGTTTGAATGACAATTTAATGATTATCCAAGAAAATCGTGAGTTTAATTTTGTGCACTGGATTTGGCAGTATTAAGGAATATTAGAAGTTTAAAATGAAAAGGTGGTTAGGAAGACATCTGTAGCTGACTAGAAGCCAGGCCTAATACATACTTACTCTGACAGCAAACACTAGGTGTTAAAAGGTATGTCTAAAAAAAAGTTAACAAAGTATCTGGAGTGAAATAATCATATGAGATGGTAACTACAGCTACCTATGATCTGTCAGTCTCTCTTCATACCCTATTAAGACATTGACGTTTAGAGAGGAAACCTGGATCATCAAGAAAGTGTATATTTTAGCTAATATATATATATATTTTTACTTTACTGGGTTTTCCTCTTGCTGGGAAGGTGTCAACTATAAAAAAGCCATTGTCTATATGTCAATATAATTTCCTGATTCCAGTGGCAATCTATTAACCAAATCATCAATGAACTTGTTTATATTTTAAATCAGTTATACAGTACCTAAAATGTAGTGCATATGTTCATACAGCATGTCTTTTCACAAAGTCGCTGACTTCATACACTAACCAAAATGCAGGTTCTTGGGCTAGCCAGTAATGTATAAGTTATTCATATGTGGACCCACAAAATGCATTTTTCTGCTGTGCAGTCTACAGAATGATGTCAACATGGGCAATTTAGTAGCTCTTACCCCACAGTGATACCTCACTAAAAGGATAGAAGGGCTAAACAATGTGTTCTGCATGAGTTGACTCAAAGCCCTGTCACTACACTCAGTATCCTACAGACTGCTAACAGGTGACCTGTGTCTGACATACAAGGCATCCTCCGACCCAGTACTGATGGGTTTACTGCACAACAGCAAGTCAAATGGCATCAGAAATACTCAGTCTAGGGATCTAAAAGTCTTCTCCAACATCAACAGAATGGTTTGTAGGGACAGTTATATCTCACACTATACCACTGCTTTGGAAAAGACTCCCCATCCACATAAAACAAAGTTTATCCTTGTCAAAATTCAAGCACATCTTGGATCTATTTATGGGAAACAGAAGATTTACTCCAGGACTGCCTTCTGCAGGACTAATGTACAGAGGCACCTCCTAAATGTGTCATCTTATACATGGGTCCCTTCAAATTATCTAAGGCATGATCCCAGTTATTCTCATTAGGGTAATATATCATTATTGACTAAAGGATGGGTAAGGTCAATTTATATCCAAATGAGGTAGGTCATTCCGAGCACAAAAAGGGAAACTGGCCCAGAAGGACAGCTAGCCTAGTACTTCTGTATGAACCTATTAACTTGTATAACTACACCATGACTGCCATGCGTACATCAAGACATCAGGATCAATAGCAATATAAATGGACTTCTGGAGAAAGTCATCAATACAAGTTAATAAAAACTTAGTTCCTTCTTTGTATTAAAAGTTATCTCCGACCTCAGTCAAGAACATTAAAATCTCCATTCTTCTCTTACCAAATCTTTATTGTCAGATTTTGTTTAATAAGTTCTACTCCCCTTCCATAAAATTAACTGCAGTTTGCTATAAGACTACTAAATCTGATACAAAATCCACATTTATCATCTATCACTGCACTGCCCTCAATGAATTCAGCTTAACTTTTCACTGCAAAACTCAAAGCTGTATAACTCATCTTACTCTATTAACTGATTTATGCTCATGTCTACCCAGTGATGTATGCTCCAGTATCCTCTCAGTAAACAAATCTGTCACAGTCTTAGATACTTTTTAGTTCACTCTCTTTAAGTACTTAAAAGAAAAAAAAAACAGCCATGGAGATGCTGTGCACTGTTTACCATCATCCAACTGTGGGAAAAACTACCATCATCCATACATGACTGCACTTTAGCTCTCACTTAAATTTCTAAACCAAGTGTTGCTACAATTCTCCAAAACTCAACTCCAATTTTTTCAGCTCCACTTTAATTACCTGTTCTATCTTACCAATGGCTCCACTATTCCTATACAAACTCCCTTTTTTCCTGTACTATTCTCCTTTCTTTACAGCTAACGCTCTCTTTCTCTCTTTATCCACTCAGCTCCACAACTCTCCACAACTCTCACCGTTATATTTTCCTGTTATTTCTCATCCTTGCTCCTTCCAAAAATTCTCCCAAATCTTACACTAACTCCCCTTTCGCACTGGCATCTAATGATCCTTACCTTAGTTCAACTCTTTCCCAGGTTTACTGTCTCAAAATAGAAACTCAACAACCTCCTCTCACATCTGTTCTCATTCTAGAGTTCCCCTGCCTCTTGCCTAACGGCTCTGGTTCTCCTCCTTAGAAAATATATGCTTTCATACTGTCTCTGCTTTATTGTGATACTATAGTATTTTTGCCTTTCACTGTGTATAGCGTTGTCACCTCACAGTAAGACGTTGCCCTGTTCGAGTCTCAGTTAGAGCGTCTTCTGTGTGGCGACATGCGTGAATGGGCATTCCTTCATTGAAGGTTGTGTGTCAGGCCCAGCAAGTCAGCACGTAAAAATCTACTGCCAATCATTAGCAGAGCGGAGTTCCTCTGTGGCGACCCCTAACCGGGAAAAGCCGAAAGACACAACAACGACAACAACTGTGTATTAACATTCTCAAACAGTTCTATGGGTCCACATCTGTCTTAAATTATTAGTTCTACTGGTGACCTGTATTTTATGGCTTGTGCCTGAGTCCTCTGCACTGCTTGTTCCTTCCATGTTTCTTATTTTTCTGTATTCTATACAGTAACTTGAGTTTTATCTTCTATTTGTTAATTCCATCTTCTTTTGTTGTACTTAAATTCATTTGTATATCTGTAATTTCTAATATCTGCAGTTTTGTGTATTTGTAATATCAGCAAAGTTACTTTACCTTTTTAAAGCACTGATGTTCATATAAAAAGCAGTGGAAATGAATGCTGCGACCCAGTTAAGAAAAGAAAATAAACATTTGAAGCAGCCTTGCCCAACATGTGGCTCAAGCCACTTATTTAACTTCTCACTTACTAGACATAATTGTCAAAAATTGAGTGCCAGCTTAAAAAGGAAAGTAAAATTAAACAACCCCAGTGTACATGAGCTCTAAATCGGGGATAGTTCATAGGTAAGTACTAAGCTATCTGCCCAAGGGCATCTATAAGCCTAGCCAGAATGTGTTGGCTTTCACCGCCCCTTAGATTAGTTCCCTGTGCCTCTGTCCAGCAGTGCCACTGTAGTGATCTCCGGGATAAATTTTCTGTTTCCCATCCACTCGTCAAGGTTTCTCTTGAAGAGTGTTAGTGAGGGGCTCTGCGTAATGTAGATTGTAATTCTATTCCAAAGCATGGGGAGTCTCTGGGACAGGAATCTATCCCTCCAGCATGTCCTATTTATCATTGTGGTGAGGTTTAGATCCCTAGAGCATGTGGCTCTCAGGGATTTGTTTTTTTTTTTTTTTTTTAGGGGGAGCATGTCCATCAATTCTGGGTTGGACATGGCCTTGTATGTCAGGCAGAGATCACCTCTGAGTAAGCATTATGCAACCAAGTACAGCTGGAGTTTTTTCAGTCGGGCTGCATAGGGCATCTGTTTGAGGCCAGTAATCCTCTTGGTGAGGTATTTATGTGGTCTTTCCAGCTGTTGCAGGTGTCTTGTAATGTACACCCCAAATGGGAATTGTACTCTATGATGGGTCTGATGAGTGATGAGTAGAGGGGCACAATAGCCTCTTTTGTTCTAGATATGAACCATTTTGTGATTAGGTGGGTCACATAGAAGGATTTTCTAACCACCTTGGCAATATGATTATCAAAGGAGAGATTACTATCTACTTGGGTCCCCAGATCCCTTATTGCATTTTCTGTATTTAGGGGACTACCACGTATGTGGTAGTTCACGGGTACTTTGTTTTTTCCAAAGGGGATGACTATGCACTTTTTGGCATTTAGCTTGAGGTCATGATTTTGACACCAGATATCCGTCTCAGTAAGACCCTTCTGGAGGTTGTCTGTATCAGCCAGTGAGTCAATTATGGCCCCCAGTTTGCAGTCATCTATGAACTTGGTCAGCCATAGTCCTCCTGTGCTTGCCTGTACCTCTGAGAAGTATATACCGAACAAGAGGGGTCCCAGGACTGAGCCCCGGGAGACGCCATTTGTAACCAGTTTAGATTCAGACCTAGAGCCTGCAACTCTCAATGTGTGGGTTCTATCCATGAGTCAATTGGCAACCCATCTTGTGACGTAGGGGTTTATGTTCAGGCTGGTGAGCTTGTCTATAATACGAGAAAGGGGGATGGTGTCAAAAGCCTTTGCGAGGTCTAGGTAGGCTGTGTGGACCTCCTTTTCCTCATCTAAAACCGTGGTAACTGTCTCAAAGAAGTCCACCAGGTTTAGGAGGCATGATCTGCCCTTAACAAAGCCAAACTGGGTAGGGTCCAATATTTGGAGGTTCCCAATGTATCTGTTAATGAGTTCCATGATGATGTGCTCCATAGCCTTGCAGATCAGGCTAGTCAGGCTTATTGGGTGATAGTTCCTGGGGTCCGTTGTGGCTCCACCTTTGTGAAGTGGGATAACTGTTGCTGTGCTCCACTCTATGGGTACGTAGCCTGTAGAGAGGCTGAGTTTGAACAGTGTGTTTAGGTGAGGGGTTAGTTCATTTTGGAGCTCTTGTAAGACACTGCCTGGGACACCGTCTGGTCCCATTGAAGCTGTGCTTTGGCTTTGGATAGGGCTGTTTTAACCTGTGTGTCAGTGATTGCTGGGGCTCTACATTCTTCTGGCATGGTTATGGGCCCTTTAGGGGGTGAGAGAGGGATGAAGTTTGTACTAAACCTGTCTGCCAGAATGTTGGCAACATCAGTCGGTTCAGTGTGTTTTGTGCCATTCTGCACTAACTCAGAGCAGATCTGAGAGTTTCCACTTAGGTTCTTGACATAGCTGAAGAGCACTTTGTGGTTATCTTTGGAGTCCTTGGTAATTTTTCTTTCAAAGCTAGCCTTGGATGATTTTATGAAGGATCATAGTTTCTTGCTGATATTGATCAGGGATGTCTTTCCTTCTTGGGATTTTACTCTTTTCTGTACTAGTTTCCTCCTTCTATTATATAGGTTGTTTATGGCAGGGGTCCACCAGACTGCTTTCCTTTTCTTGGAGGAGTGAGTCTTGGTTTTGCTTGGGATAGCATGATCCATGCATTCTTGCAGGTGCTCATAGAGTGCCTTTGTAAGGGATTCAGCAGCTTGGACAGCATTGTCCTTTAGCATGGGGGCTGTGAACCTTTCCACCTCGGTCTTGAGTAACGTGAAGTTTGCTTTTGAAAAGTTTTTTCATGGTGGTTTCCTTGATTGGGGGTGGGGGCGGAATGTGGATATCCAGAGTGATTAGTCTATGGTCTGATCTAACCAGTGAGGGGTTGACCTCTGGTGTGGAACACCAGTCGCCCATGTTGGTGATGACCAGGTCCAATATGTTGTCACCTCTGGTGGGGGTGTTGACCAGTTAATCCAGGGTGTTCGAGTTTATAAATTCTAGGAAGCATTGGGCAAGGGACTTAGTAATTGAGTAGTTCTCCCAGTTAATGTTTGAGTAATTTAAATCACCCAATATTAGGGTGTTTGGTAGGACCTTAATATTTTCCAGTGTCTCCAGAAATGGTTTACTATTGAAAATGCGAACATCACTCGGTCGACTGTCGTATGGTCGAATGCATAAGGTCGGAAACACAGATGTCGAAGACATTATAATCAATCGAGGAACGGTTTTAACATGGGTCGAGGTAGGGAAGATGGTTGTAGTAGGGAATAATACTGTACACCTATCTCGACCCATGTTAAAACCGTTCCTCGAATGATTATAATGTCTTCGACATCTGTTCGACCTATGCTCATTACACGACTGTCAACCAAGTGATGTTCGCATTTTCAATAGTAAACTTCCAGAAATGTGTAATGGGGGTCCTGGGTCATAGTGAGTGATTTGTAGCAAGCTACAATTTGAATTGCAGTTTTGCCCATTGTTAGTTGCACATGTATGATCTCTGAGGCATCATGCTGCACCACTAACCTGGAGGTGTAGGTATCCTTGATGAATATGGATACACCTTCGCCTTTTGTGTTTCGGCCCTGGTTCTGTTACTGAAAAGTATGGTATGAGTTATAGCATGGTAGTGCTGGGGTGCTCTCTGGAGCCTTAAACCAGGTTTCTGTTACTGCATAGATACTGATGTTCTCCGTACTGAGTAGTGCCTCGAGTACATGCATTTTGAGATTTAGACTTCTGGTGTTGAGTAGCATTACCCTCAGTTTTTGGTTACTTGTGTTATTTACGGTGGTGGGTTTGCCTTTTGAGCCTTGCCTAAAAAAGGCACAATGGGGGCGGCAAAAGCCTTGGCCAGTATTTGAAAGACTAAGGGTGACAGGTGCAAGCCATCTCTTGCAAAGCAACATGGCTTGTCAAGTATGTCATCCCGGGTGGACAGATACTGGATTCCCTTTGAATGACACCAGAAACTTAGCCAATTGTTGAAATTGATAATTATTCTTTATATTGTGGCATCATTCTTGGTGAGGGCAGGATGCTACTCAGGGTCAGGGTCATACCGGCCTGGGCTATGTGATCAGAGAGCTCTTCCATGTGTCTTTTCATGTAGTCCAGGGAGGTATGTCTCAGATCATTCACACCAACATGGACAATGACAGAGTCATATTTGTACTTGTTCTGGAGTGACCTGAGTGCTTGTGTTATGTGGCAGATCCTGGCACCCAACAGGCAGCTAACTGTAACCTTCTCCTTGTCCAGCCTAGTTAGTGGGACATCAGTATGCCTGACTATAGAGTCACCTATTACTATTGTGTTTGGTATGTTATTTTGCCTTAAGGGCTGTGATTGCATGACACACTGATTATGTGAAGTATGTGTTTCATGGTTTGTGATGGGGTGTGGAGGTTGCTTGGGTGTCTGCTTTGGAGGTCTCTGTTGCTTTTGCAGATTTTTATTTAGAGCCTCCGAGTATGTTTTTGTGTATTTATGTGTGTTATTTGCCAGTGTTGTTTTAATAGGTCTATGTAAGACTGGTGGTGTGTTGCAAGTATTTCCCTTCTCCTCTTGACTGTCAGTTCCAGTCTTGGGTTGAGGGAGTTTTGCCTCCAGTTTGGCTGTATAATTGCATCTCTTGCATGTATTAGAGTTTGGTGGTAGGAAGAGATAGAGGGTTGTCTGTGTACATGAGGCAGATGTAACATTGCCTCAAAATGCCCAGATTCACCAGTTGGGCTGGAGAGTACACCTAAAACTGCCCTTTGGACATGCCTAAATAGGTAAAGTGAGCTGTTTTACTGATTGGCTGGTAGGGACGAACAGAGATCCTTGTCCTTGTGGAAAGTATGGGGGGGTCTAGTGCTAGGGTTAATTAGTGCTTGCTATGAGTTTTGAGCAAGTGCTGGGCTGTGAAATGAATGGTTTGAGTGCTTAGGATGAAAGTTTGTCTAGTTCCAAAGGAAAAACTGAAGAGTAGACTTTGTGGAGCTGGGAATAGTTTAACCCTAGCTAACCGGCACTGCCGGTTCATAAATTATATTCAACAACTCTTGGATTTTAAATGGAACATCATAGTTATCCTCTTCCAAAACTGAGATACTGGTACAAAGATCATTTGATAAAACACATAAGTGGTTGTAGTATACTACACCATAGCATGGGTTGTATAATTAAAAACAATTAATCAAGAGTCCTTAAAAGTAGTTGACCAGTGGTTAATCTAGAAATAATCTGTGCCTGGGTATGGCTCTTAGTGGCATTAACTTTTGACTAGCAAGATTAGGTCCAAAGGTCCCAAATGCTCTGGCCAGGAGGAAACTAATCTTACAGTGAACAACATGGCTTGTTATGATTATACCATGCTATTGGTGGTGTGGATTTTGTTGCAGTATTAAAAACATCAGATTGTGAAGAAATTACGTTTAATTTGGGCTTTCTTAAGATGGCAATAGGCAGATGAGTGTTCAAGTTATTTTAATAAACAAGCTGTGACCTAAATTTGTTTATATGCTGGGACTTTCACAGATTTGTTTGTGAATTAATTTGAGTTGTCATTTCCTGTGGTATGCAGTGTGACTTGAGATGTTTAGAAAAAGAAAAATATTTAATGAAAAGCTGTGACAGAATCACAGTAGACAATGGAGAAAGAGGCATGTTATTGTTATTATTATTATTATTATCAATAGCAGTACTTTTATTGTTGAAATAATTTTGTGCTGTAGTTTTAAAGGAAAACTGCCATGAGTTTAATGGCTGACAGTCAATTTTCACTTTTAGTTTTCAAACCAAGTAATACAGTTCCTTTGGAAGTTATTATTTATTTATTTATTTGACATTTGTTGTCCAGGTTAGTCCAACTGGGCAGCAGCCCCTTTTCAGCGGAGGTCCAAGGAGAAAAGCTCCAAAAAGTACAAGTAACAAAAGCAATCATATGACAGAGTTATAACTAAAATTACAATAATTACAATATGTATGAGATGTATGTTGAAACAACATGATAGAAAATGTTCATTAAACTGAAAACATAATATGGGATGAAGTTTCATGCAATAGTAAGCAGAATGTCAGTAAATATAGATAAGCTTGCAAAAGAGAAAGTAACAAATATATAAACAGGAGATAAGTCAATTTCCAAGACTACAGCTGTGGAAGTTGTAGGAACTACTTACTATTAGAAGATTTTATTAGAAGCAGATGCAGAGAGAGAGGGGGGCGGAAGAAAAGTTGCTGCAATATTATAACAGGAGCGGAGGTGGATTAAGCTTTGTCATAGCATAAGCATATCCATGATATACGTAGAGTTTCCTTTAGTGTTGTTTTGTTAGAGTTGGGGTTAGAAACCTGTCTAACACTTAGTGGTAATTTATTCCAAGTATTTGCCACTGAGTAGCTCTAGAGGAGTTTACCAATGTTTTTATTAGGTGCATAGACTTGCAAAGGATGCTTTTGGGAGTTACAGAGGGTGTGGTTTGGAGTATAGGGCTGGATGAGTGTAGAGAGAGAGGGACAGGAGGAGGGTTCATGTAAGACAGAATGAGCTATGAGAAGTTCTAAGAAGTCTAAGAAGTTACTAGGTACTTCTTCCCTCTGGAAAGTTCATTTAACTCATCAAATGCTGGGATTTTGGTTAATGAGCATAAACCATGACATGTCTACATAGCCCACAGCAAACCTGCACTGAACTTCTCTTAGAGGTTTACACAACACTCATAAAAACTGCTTATCGATGAAATCCACCATGTTCCTTTCCTTGCTAAGCAGTTTAATAATGATAACAAATTTGAGTATTTTAAATGTCTGTGAAACTCTAGTGCAAGTGCCCAAGCTGGGCATTCTATAATCTCATTAAACTAATTACTTCCAAAGTTAGCTGAATCCAAAACTAAGAGTAAAAACATGAACCACAAATCCAGCAGACTCACGTTTATTATATCAATTTCAGTTATGTGCTTTTGTCGATAGTGACATCATCACAACTAATTTCTGCCTCCTAACTCTAATTGAAATAAAGTGTCAGCAGTCACATGTCTCTTACTAATGACACATTAAGGACAACATAGGAAACACAAGTAGATTTTCTCAAAATGTCCAATGAATCCTTAATTAAAGATGGAATATGCTGCATGATAGGGTTCAATATACTATCAATGTACACTGCTATAATCTCCACCTTAGAATCCCCATGCAGCTACAAAAGGCTGATGGGGAGGGAATGGTACAGTCCTTAATATTTTTTCTAGGGTTTTCCAAATTAATTACCTATTTTAAGAGAAGACACAGTAAGAAAATCATATAAATCATGATTGATTTACCCCTGTTTTAATAAATGTGTTTTGTGCTTCTGCTTGATCAGGTGGATTTAGACCCCCAGGTAGAAATTCTAACTATGTCCAGAGTAAAAGAAACACAAATGACAACTTAGATTATCAGCTGACCATTTATTGGGGCTTAATGGTGGTGTAAGTATAAAGTGTTTTAAGATGAAGAAAAGTAACATAATAGATGTAATTGTAAAAATGTGTAATACTATTTACTTAACTTATTTGATACTGCATTTCCCACTGTAATTAATGGGTGAAAGTGTTATTGGTTGAGTAACAGTCACATGATTGCAGAAATGTTATTTATATGAGGAGTTTAAGAGTTATAAATTAGTTCTTATGAAATTAGTATTGATAAAAGCTCTTATCTGAAACTTGCATAGTAAAGGTATGCCTTTTGGATCCATGGCGCAGTTTTTTTTAAATTTAAGACTGAGTTGGAAGACCATGCCTGAGATATAATTAATAGCAGAAAAGAAAGCACAGTAGCTATGCATTTTAAAGATATACATAAGGTGAGTTAGGCAGCTTAAAAGTGTGTGTGTGTGTGTGTGTGTGTGTGTGTGTTTCAGTACTTTGGAAGACCCTGACCTGACATGGTCTTTGAAGCTGCAGCTCCAAGAGGGGGCTGGAGGACTAACTCACAACACCTGACAACTCATTCTGTTTTGAGTGATGTGAATCGCTGAGGGAGTAATGCCTCTCTCCTTAACCTACTGACAAATAAACACCATCTTCCTGAGTGTGGATACAACCTTATTCCCCACCCCCACCCCATTTAGCTAGGATAAAATAAACTATCTAACCAGCTAAGGAAAAGCTTCCAAAGCAGAATATTTTCCAAGGTTTTTTATGGAAAAGAAAATGCCCACAATTACATCTAGTGGAAATACAGTCCATTTTCCAGATGGAACTACACTGCCTGCAACCCTGCATTGTGCATGTGTGTGTGTGGGGGTTAGGTGACCACCCCAGCATGCAAGTGAAGTGTCCAACTTCATAATCTATAAGTGGCTCAGCTGTAGGAAGGGAAGCCCCACAAGAAGGCTAGCAAAACCTGTCCCCATGGCCCTGGATCAAGGGTCTTGCACCAGAGGTAAGTCTGCAAGTGAATGGAGACTTTGAAACCACTGATGCCTTACAGTCATTGCAGTTCTTGCATTCCCTGGTGTAAAAATGATGCCAAGAAGATTTTAGTAGACATTATGCCAAGAAGGTCATGCAGAATCCAAGCTTGGACCTGGTGTTGCATTCCCACCTAGTCAACCAAAACCATGACCTCCTTGATTTACTCCAAGGGCAGGAATGACTGGCACTGGAGACAGCCCAACTATGATCAGATAAAGACCATCTTCTGGGCAGGGATCAAAAAGGACTTCCTCTAATTTATGGTCACTCCCATGGAGGCAACCTTAGAAATAACTACAATAGTGTCACTTCCATGAAGTCCCTAGATGAGGCAATTCAGTAACCAGTAATTCTGGCAGTGGGAGAGTCTTCCTCTGCAAAGTTTCATCTATCATAACTAACAAATTATTGAGACTTTGGGTATTGAGAAAAGCTCAAATTGCAATCCTTTTTTTGCTGAAATTGATGCCTGCTCAAAGTAAACCAACATTAATATTTTATTTGCATCCCAAATGATGATGTGCAAAAATGTGACAGTTATGTCCACTGACATTATCCAAATACTCTGAGAGAATAAAAGCATGATCACTTCCAGGATGGACTATACAAAATCAAATGTACTACATATTCTGATTGCCAATAGTAATCTCTTGTGTGCATCCTGAATGATGATGTGCCAAAAGGTGGCCATCATGTCCAGTGACATCATCCAGGCACCCTGTGAGAGTAAAGCCATGATACTTTGTAGGTGACCATCCAAAACCAAATGAACCAGATGTGCCAGCCATCCAAAACCAAATGAACCAGATGTGCTGGCTGCAGGATGGAAATAGACTATCTCCTCAAGAGCAGGAAGCAATGGGAGAGAAACCTATTCCTCCTTTTGAACACAAAGTTATTTATGTATTCTTTAGCACCTAGACCAAGGTGGTGGAGGATGTTTGACTAGGGTGCCTTAAACAGATTTATTGCTTTATTTTGCACTGTCTTGTGTGAGCATGTTAAAGTTTAATGGCTTGAGATTCCTGTTTAATGTTTCATGATTGGGGTGGTGGTAAATTTGTTGCCTTGGGGTTTTTGCTAATTTAATATGCATGTTCAGTGTTTGTTCTGAACCCAGTCCTGTGCTTGTACTTGGCTACTTCCTACAGTGTCCTTGGACTACCAGGTTTTTAGGAGTAGTTTTTCAGGCTGCAGCACTTTTTTTGGTATCTGTAATCACTGGAGCATCATTTGGAGCTGCTTTCAGCATGGTTTGGATTGCTGTCATCAAACTGTTTGACACAGTGTAAGAACTTTGGTGAGCTGTTCTTTTTTAACTGCTGGTGTCTCATTTATTGGTATCTTCTCAGCACTCAAACCAACTCAGATCTTGTACTAGTAAGGAAATCAAGGGCAATGGTGCATATTGCTGCCAGGCAATTTGCCCTGACACCCATCACCCCATAGGAGACTTGCGATCTCTATAAGTCTCTGCCTTCAGGAAGTACCTGTCTGCTTCCACCCATGTCCAGCCTCCTGAGCAAGCAATGTACTACTTGTGGCATTGATCTCACCTGGCTCTTACTGTTGATACTGCTGCAAGCCTAGGATGCCTCACTTCTCCTAGATGGGCTTGTCAATATCAGCCACTCATTCCCATCCTCCTCTGTCCATTCCCACCAGCATTCCTTAGTGATTTTTGACTGATTTTCAACTTTCAAGATTAATGTTCCATTTATGGAACTGTTCTGGAGCTAGAATGATGTGCAATTGTGGCTGTGAGGTTTGCAGTCCTTGTCTGGTTACTGCTTGTGGAGGGCTTTTGTTGTCTTGATTTTTTAGATGCCTCAATATCTAGAACTGCTGTTTTAGCACTCTGGGACTATATTTTACTAGCACTATATTTAGCTATACATGTGTGGGTCAGCTGAACTTAACTGGCCTTTTCCAGACTCACCAGCCTCTAGGTCATGTTTAGCTCAGTCTTTTTAATGACTGGTGCAGCAATTTACTATCATAATAACCCTGGCTTATTGCTGGCAACTGTTGCATTTATGCTGCTCTTTTTCATTAATTTAAAAGGGAGTTTACCATCTTAAGGAGTTGTATTTATTTTTATAATGGTTTCATTTGCTGTTATTTTGTTATAATTTCATTTTATCTTAGCTCATATTCGTGTTTATCTAATTCATGCTCAGTGCACACTTGTTGTAATAATTCAGCACTTTTCAGTATCTTTTTGTGATTTATCCCCACTTGTTTTATTTACAGCCATTTTACTGAATATTTATATTGTGCTTTGGCTAAATCACATCAATAAAATAGAAGGTGAGGAATAAAGTAGAAGATGAAACTAGGACAACCCCAACTATCCCACTGAGTAGGAGAATCTGTCTCCCCCTTGGGTTCCATTTAAATGGAATTTGCCATCAGGAGAGCTGTTCCTGATGCAGAAGCAGTGAGCTACAGAATGTAGCCTAGGAAGGCAGTGTCTAGGACATACTGACCATGTCCAGTATTTCTCCAAACCAGGGAAAAATGGCAAGGAGTAGAGACAGAAGATCATAAAAGTCCTTTACAGTGGTGAGGACTTGTTTCATTGTCAGCTAGGTCCTGATCAGGTTAGCTGAAAGAAATGGGAACTCGTGATTTTGTTTATGAGCACCTCCATTAAGGAGGACAGCCTCTCTCCTGCCATCCTATGCAAGAACACACCTAATTCTGTGCTCCTGTTCAACATATTAGCAAAATCAATAGTAAGACATACATTATTTTACTGCAGAAACTGTAGATAAAGTCTCTTGAAGATTTTCCTTGAGCCCAAACATGGGAAAGTCTTGGAGCTTATCCTAAGACATCAGTATGCCAGGTGAGATGAAAAGTTTAAGATTCAAAACTTCTACATGGTAGTCTTGTTCCACACCTGCCCAGAGCTTTACACTACTTGTCAAGTGACAAGCTAGTGAAATGCTGTGATCTCTGGGACCTATGCTCCACCAAAGAGATCATGTAATGGTCAGGACTGGGAAGACAAGAAAGCTTCTTAGCCCACTCAGGTAGGGGCTTTGACAGGTTACTGGCTTTCTTGATGACAGAAGGGGCAGAGGAGGGGTGTCTATAGGCTACACAGATGGCATCCCAAATGACTTGCTCTAAGGAGGACTAACCCAAGCCTTCTTAGGAATTTTCTCCAGTAACTCCAGCAGGTATGTTTTTGGGGAGGGGTAGAGGATCAAGGTCAGTCCAAACTGTACCTCATAAACATCAAAGTGTTTTCAAATGAGGGTGTCATTTAGTAAACAGAAAGTTGGAGGCAGGCGTCAATGTGTTTGTCAGACTTAGAGACAATAACCTAATGATATCTGAGTCACTGTGGGGCTTAGTATGTGAGGTAGTACCATGCTCCTCACGGCCCACAGGAGTAAGATCATGTAATGATAAGTGTGTGACAGACCATCAATGTGTAACAGGGCACTGGGAACAAGAACTTTATCATACAAGAAACAATGGCAGTATGCTCTAGGAAGAGGCCTGTGCCAAATCTGTGACCACCTTTAGATCAAACTCTAATGATGTGATTCCATAGCAGTGACTCAAGCTGCACCAGGCATCAAATCATTTGTTTAAAGTCCAGGCTTTGATGTGTCAGCCCTGGCATGGAATGACCTACACACGAGGGAACCATCCAAGAAGGAGAATCCATAAACTATCTGTCACATGTCTGAGACCTGATAACTCAGGACACCAGTCACCAAGATCAGACTGGGTCATCATGGGCTCCAGTAAATCATCTGAGGGTAGAGCACAGGAAGATCCTTAGGACTGAGAAATGAGGGAGGAACATTTCCTAATCTCCTCATCTCCATTTCAAACCCAGTGGTGGGTTTGGGCTTGAGCCGTCAACAAATAATAGTGAGCATATCATCTGCAGGGTTCTAAGTATCTAGTTAAACACAAAATTACAAATTCTCTGTATAAGTGTTTATTTACTTATGCATTTATTTATTTATTAACTGACATTTGGTGACTGGGTAAGTTCGACTGGGTCAGAAACTCATTTTTAATGGAGGCCCAGGGAAAAAAGCTCCATGTATTATTTAAACACTGGACATTAACAATGACATGGAATGATAACTACTACATAGCATCATATTTAAAACTGCACTATATATATATATATATATATATATATATATATATATATATATATATATATATAAAGAGCTAATTATAAAAAGTATAAAATATGCATTTACAATTTACATGTTTTGTAGAGGTACTAGGAAACACAGAAACATATGATAATTCAGGAAAGGACAGGTAGATGTTAAGAATAATAGTGCAGATATTTAAGTAAATAAGTAAGAAGTAGAAGTGAAAAGAAATGTTTAGAAGTAGGGAGAACGTGTTAGGGGATAGTGTGGAGTGTTATACTGAGAAAGAGATTATTGGGAACTGGATATAGGAAATAAGAGGGGGACAGATTATGAGGGTTGAAGGATATGGAAGGTTGGCATAATGGTTAAAGTATTTACTTTACAGACACAAGGTGTGGGGTTTGATTCTCATGTGGGGTAATTGGCTAGGATTAAAGGGAGAGAGGAGACAGACCAAGTTAACTAAAAAGGTGGGGGGTTATTTGTTTGTTGTGGGGTACAGGCAGTTCCTTGAGTGGAAGAGGTAGTTTTTGTAGTGTAAGCTTTAATCTTTTTGTGTTGTTTATACTGGTAACATGGTTAGGTAGATTATTCCATAGCTTAGCTATGAGTTAGGAGTAGAGACATTGACCAGCTCTTTTATTGGGCTTGTGTACATCTAAGAGTTGTTTGTCTGCAGAGTGGAGATTTCTAGTAGGAATGTGGGTATGCAGGATAGATTGCAAGGCAGGACAGCTGTCAGGTTTGTATATTAATTTAAGCGCAAGTGTGAGATGTAGGTAGTTTAGATGATGGGAGAATTCTAGCCAGTTTGTTTGACCTTGTGATGCTCCAAGTTACACTGGGGTTGCAAGGAGCACCATCCCACTGGTCTCCAAATGAAGAGCTTTGTTATTGCCACAGTCTTGTTCAAGACCTAGGCCTATAGGTTTTCTATTCTTTATCTTTGAGTATCAGTATAACCTCTAATGATTCTGGCAGATGTCAATGTGATGCTCTCCATCAAGAAAGCCCAGCTGGTGATCTAACTGCCATGTGGACAATTATGGTGCTACTATTTAGGCACATAAACACAGAACTTTACCTATGATACCATAGATTAAAAGCTAAACTCTATAACTGATAAAACAGACCCAAATATTTCTTGAAATGCACACTCTTTTGTAGCCAGTACATCATATCATGGCATGTGTTGGTACAGGCACAGTGAATCCTCAAGTATGGTATGTTATAAATTCTGATTAGTGAAGTTCTACCCAACCTAGGACCCATCAAAGAGAGTTCTTGACATCAGATCAAAAAGTTTATTTCAGCTGCCAAAAAAAAAAAACAGAGCTGGAAATGAACTTGATGCATTCCTCATAAGGCCATGGTATGATGCTACAGATGGGGACTCAAAGAGAGATATCTAAATGTTACACATATCAGGCTTAGTAACTAATGTATCTAAATGTTACAAATAGACTTAGGAAGCAAAGTTTCTAAATGTTACAAATATCAGGCTTAGTAACTAATATATCTAAATGTTACAAATATCAGGTTGAGGAGCTGTCGTATCTAAATGTTACAAATATTAGGCTGAGGAATTCGAGCATCTATATGTTACAAATATCAGGGCTGAGGAATCGAAGTATCTAAATGTTACAGATATCAGGCTTAGGAACTGACTTATCTAAATGTTACAGATATCAGGCTGAATAGCTGATGTATCTATATGTTACAAATAGGCTGAAGAACTGACATATCTCAATGTTACAAATATCAGGCTGAAGAAATGACAAATAGGCTGAGGAAATGATGTTTCTAGGTTTTATAAATATCAGGCTGAGGAACTAATGTCTACCTTCTGCTATATCCAAGGTTATGAATCTCCTGCAGTAATGATCCTTTTGATGAGCATCTCTATTTACTACAATCCTCTCTGTCCTCATTTTCTAGCTTGTATCATTGTCCAGTGTGCTCACTATAGTTTTATATGGTATTAAAAACATAGTTAAGAAAGAGTTATGTAACTTAGAGTTACCTACTCTATCTGTACTCATCTCACTGCTGAAACCAGGAAAGCCATAGCAAAGAATGATCTCATTCCAGGCGTTGAAAGTACTTGTTCATACTTACATTAGATTCTACCCAGAACACCCATCTTATCCAAATCACAATCAAGGCCATCCACAGAATTGTTAATCTAGCCCCTTATAATGAACATCAATACATCTCACTACAGAAAGTTATCTACCTCCCCATCCCAACTAGATCGACACTCCTCCTGCCAGGTCTGAAGTTTAATTAAAATCTGCCAGGACCACTACTGCCCTTCCTGTGGAGCTAAACTACATACCTAGGACTTTCAATATTTCATTAACAAATCAGGGAAACCGTGCTAAAACTCTAGTTAGACTTCCATTTAACACTGCAGTCTGTGAAAGGAACTTTAGCAAAATTGTTCCCGTACTTGGAAGAAGCTCCCTCAAAAAATTAGAAAACTTACAGATAAAGCAATCTGAACAAAACCTACATAAATCTTAAAGGACTTCTACAGATGCTCTTGTTTCAGCAGTGTTGTACCACCTTTGCAATTTGAACACTGTATTCCAGTGTAAATAACTTGATGGTATGTAACCTTTAGTGCTATAATGCTGAACTTTGTAATTTGCTGTGTAATGTTGCAAACTACCTTGTTATGTAAATTCTGTACTATGTGTTGCAAATTATATTAACTTTGCAATTTGCTGTGTTTCTGAACCGAGCTAATGGTTGAAAAGGGTCCCGCGAACAGCCACCATACCCAGTAAACAAACAAAATACATAAATATTGCGCTAAGTGCATCATCAGGGTCTAAGTACGTTATATCCACTATCCTCCTCTAACCTAATGCCACCACAGAAATGCAAAGAATGCTGCTGGATTTTTATGCCATGATCTAAGTATTATAAACTCAAATGGTCAACAGTGATAGCCAAATTTTGACAACCAACAAGGTCAAAGAGACAAAATAATGACTTCCAGCCTCTGTCTTGCTGTCAGTTCTTGCGCAAGTGAATCACAGCTGCACTCCTGCAGTAATCACAGAACATTCCAAAGTGGAAGCAATAATATCACCAGTTCTCTTCTCAATTTTACAAGAATTCTAATTAGAGTTCTTCTTCTCTGCTTGCTTTTGGTTCTTTTGGGACCTTTTCCTTCATGAAAGCATTCTGGTCAACCTGGTCCTTTACTCTAAGCCCTACTACTGGCCAGACTTGGTAAATTTTCATTCCCTTCCCTTCTCTTCCCTGCTTTGCTCTGGTGGAGGCTGAGAAAAATATTTCTTTAGTGACCCTTCCTCTTTATTTATTAATTTACACTTTATTGACTAGGTTAAGGCTAGTCCCTCTACACCAATGGCCTCTTTTCAGGGAAGACCCATAGTAACCAAATAGAAAAAAATGACAAACCAGTGAAGTATTGCCTCAAACCAAGAAGAGCCTCGCCAAGCAAATAGTTCCTTAACGCAAATTTTATTTTATCACACAAGACAAAGCAGCGTTTTCGCTACACACACAAGGTAGCTTCTTCAGAGAAGTAATATGAGAGCTAGTAACACGCTCTTAAATAAATAAATAAATGCTAATCATGTAGTTACATCACTTCCTGAGAAGGTTGATTTTAAAGTAAAACGACATACTGTGAGTCTTAAACAATAAAACAAAACATAAAACACATCAACCTAAACTGGAAAAATAAATAGCACAATGTATATGACATCAATGACTGCTCAACAATATGGTTCATTATGGGTCCACCAGATAAATCAATAGCAGAAGTCATCGTGTACATAACTATAATAATTACACTAAAAAGAGTGCCATAAGTTGATAATTAAAAAAGAAAACAGTTAGAGCCTATTTTTAAAACTTAATTATAATAAGTATATTTTAAATTTTAAATTTTCTTATCAGACTACAAAAAGCCTGATATAATGCAAAAACCTGTACTGATAAATAAAAAAACATAAAAATCTTGTTTTAAAATGGTTGCAAATGCACTCTACAAACTAAACAGATGTATACATAATGAAGAACCTCCCTGAAAAGTGTGTAGGGGTTTAAATATTAACCCACTCGAATTTAATAACTACACAAAGAGAGTTATGATACAAGCTACTTTACAGGGAAGTCAATATATTGTAACAAATGGGATGTATACCCTATGGTAAAACCCCCATAAAAAGTAGCGGTCTATTCATATAGACACTCTATTTGATACAATGGCTGAAATAAATACACACTAACACCTAAATGGAATGTCCTTAACTCCAAGCAAAGAATAACAAATGTGTGCAAAGAATGAGGGGGTGCAAGCCTGAATTTATTTAAACTGATTGTGCTAGAAAACTGGTGAGCTATCTCAAATAAGATTTATATTTTAAGAAAGCAGCAATATTACAACTATCGTTGAGACCTGGTATGTTAAACGCATCCAACTTTAGTTGCCATAATAATTCACGAGTTTCTAGTAATATTGAGATAGGGCCTCCTCTAATAGAGGTAGGGATATGGTCAATACCCATAAACAAAAAGGAGTGACCAGGACAATTCACTATGTGCTTAGCCAAAGCATTTTCACACTTGTTGTTTTTAATGGCATAATTATGCTGGTAGATGCGTTCCTTAAACCTTCTGTCGGTCTTCCCGACATAGAAGGCTGGACAACAGGTGCAAAAAGCCACATAGATAATTGATTTTGTACTACAAATAATTCTATGATGTATATCAAATTTCTTCTCCCTAATACAAAAGGAACTGCCAGTCTTGATGAAATGGCACAAACTGCAAAAGCCACATGAGAAAGAGACCTTAATCCTATTATGAATTTCGTGAACTGAACTCTTTTGCTGTAGTTCCTTGATGTTCCTGCCCCTTTTGAAGACTGTTCGAGGTTTTTCTCCCAGTTTTTCCACCAACATGGAATTACTGGAAATAAAATACCAATTCTTAATCAAGATTTCTTGAATAGATTTAGAATTAATATTAAAGGTCGTAATGAAGCTACATGGATATTCATATGGTGGAAGGCAGTACTGATAGAGCGCATACAGGATCGCAGGATTCCATCCCTGCAGCTCAGCCGGTGAGAGCGGCAGGTCCATCAAGTAAATCGTTTCCAACTGCAGCTTCTGGGGCTGCTTCAAATCGTATAAACGTTACGAATGGACAAGAAGATGCACTCATTGGCGGTTCATCTATATCCGAATGGATAAATAACACAGGTGACTTTCTGACATTTATTAGACCTTTACATGATGTTTCGCCGGTGCCTGACTCTAACATTCCTGTTAACCGTTTTGAGTCAGTTACGGACAAACTAAAATTGTTAGATAATAAAACTTTTACATTAAGGAAGTTACAGTTTGAGGTGGCGTATTTTAAGCAATGCCTGGACGAAGGTTTAATACCTAAGGGCCTAAGGAACTGCTTTTCTCCATCGAATTTAATCAACAGCAATGATTTTCTGACTGATTTAAAAGATTTGTTTCAAAAACAGGGTATTCAACTCATTGAATTGATTGTGAAACATTATTCTAACAGTATTGTTAACTTAACCAAAGAAGTTTGTGCACTAGATGAAGAGATTAAACTTAATGATTAATTTTCTAAGTTTAAATTTGATTATGCCCGCATCTTCTCTAGTATTGACACATACTTGGTAAAAATCAAATCAAATAAATCCAAAAAATTGTATAGGGATAGGCTTGCATATTCAAACAATAAAGCCTACCCTAAGTTGTCTATTAAACATCAGGATGAAAGGAAAGATGCTCAAACTGACTATACAGGCAGGGAGGAACCTAGTATTTCATCCAACTCATATGCTGCTTCTTCCAATACTGATAGTGAAAATGGCCCTAGGAGAAGCAACAGGAATAAAAATAAACAAGGAAATAAGGGTAGATTTAACGAACACCCTACTAATAAAATTAATGCAGGCATTAACAGCAATTCTAATTCTGACAACATTTTTTTAGGAGATCAGAACAACCCAACCCGGAGGGGGAACAAGAATTGGGCTCATTAATTGACGTTGAAACCAACATAATCAATAGTCTCCCTACTATTGTACTAAATGAAAGGGGTGATTTCACCATATACAATTTTTCATCTCTTGTGTTAGAACCGGAACTAGTGGAATTATTAGCTCTAGGCAACACATTTGTGCCATCTAGTCGATGTGATGTAGCCAGGGTCCTTTTGGACTTAAAATGTTATGTAAGAAAATTGAATTTAAAACTGTTATTTAATGATTCCACAAGGAGTAAGCCTAATAGCTTAAAACTTCCTAGTGTCTTTAACCCCCCGTTACATGTGGGATTAAAAATTTTTGAGAGCGCATGTGAATTAGACATCAGATACATGGACAAGGTCTATTCCCCTATGGCTAACCAATTTAACATCACTAAAGAACAACTTGTGGCCCTCAACAAATTATGTGCGTCTTCTGTCAGAATTATTAAACCTGACAAAGGGGGCGGGCTGGCCATTTTCGAACAGACTGATTATGTAGAGAGAATGCGCAAGGTTTTGGATTCCTCAGCATATGAGGCCTCTACATTAAATGAAATGAATTGTAGCTCTAACAGAATTAGGGGCTACTTTAGGGACCTGTTCATTGACGGGAGAATTGATTTAGACACCTTAAATTACATAGATATCCTGCACCCAAAGACTCCTATAATGTTTGGGATACCTAAGGTACACAAAAACCTTAGGGATCCACCTATGCGGGCATTGATTGACGGGAGATCTTCGTTATCTTACCCTTGTTCTAAATATATTGATTGTTTGCTCTCAAAATATTTAGAATTTATCCCCAGTATTTGTAAAGACTCCTGGTCTCTTTTGACCAACTTGAACGACATTTGTCTGGAGGATTCTACCAACTTTCTTACTATCGACGTGGTCGATTTGTATACCTCCATTCCACACCAGGAAGCGACGGAATGGGTTGATTTGCTTCTAACTGAACTGGGTGCCCCTAGAAATGACATCAACAATGTCATTGAATTACTAGATATTGTCCTGTCATCCAACTTCTTCTTATTTGAAAAAGACCTGTACATTCAGAAGCAAGGTGTGGCCATGGGCTCGCCTTGCGGGGCTTCAGTAGCCAATTTATTTATGGCTTACTGGGAGAGGCAATTTGTCCTCAATAACCCTGAATGGAAGGAGAGGTTAGTTTATTACACACAGTTTCTTGACAATGTTTTTATCCTTTTTAAAGGCAATTCAGAACTTGCACGTGAATTTGTAGAATATTTGAATCAAACAACACCATTCCTTAAATTCACCTACAGTTTTGCTACTGATGTGATCGACTACCTTGATGTCAGGCTGACAAGAGATTCATCTCTTATCAAGTTAAAATCAGTTATCTTTAGGAAGGACACATATGTCAATTCCTTCCTGCACTACACTAGCGCACATCCTTTCAAATTTAAAAGAGCTATAGTGAAAGGTCAGCTTGTGAGGGCGGTTAGAATGTGCAGTGATTCGTCTGATTTTTTATCGGAATGCACATTCTTGAAGGGATTGTTTCTGAATCGTGGCTATCCCCTAAATTTAATCGAAGATTTGATTGATGAGGTAGAAACCAAGAGAGATAATGGTTTTTACAAACCTCTTTTGGCCAGTCCGCTTATAGCAGATTTAGACTTGGTTGAAGTTCAGGACATCTCAATAATTCCAACCACAGGGCTTGGTGTTACTTCTACAGTGGATTCTCCACCATATGAATATCCATGTAGCTTCATTACCACCTTTAATATTAATTCTAAATCTATTCAAGAAATCTTGATTAAGAATTGGTATTTTATTTCCAGTAATTCCATGTTGGTGGAAAAACTGGGAGAAAAACCTCGAACAGTCTTTAAAAGGGGCAGGAACATCAAGGAACTATTGCAAAAGAGTTCAATTCACGAAATTCATAATAGGATTAAGGGCTCTTTTTCATGTGGCTTTTGTAGTTTGTGCCATTTTATTAAGACTGGCAGTTCCTTTTGTATTAGGGAGAAGAAATTTGATATACATCATAGAATTATTTGTAGTACAAAATCAATTATCTATGTGGCTTTTTGCACCTGTTGTCCAGCCTTCTATGTCGGGAAGACCGACAGAAGGTTTAAGGAACGCATCTACCAGCATAATTATGCCATTAAAAACAACAAGTGTGAAAATGCTTTGGCTAAGCACATAGTGAATTGTCCTGGTCACTCCTTTTTGTTTATGGGTATTGACCATATCCCTACCTCTATTAGAGGAGGCCCTATCTCAATATTACTAGAAACTCGTGAATTATTATGGCAACTAAAGTTGGATGCGTTTAACATACCAGGTCTCAACGATAGTTGTAATATTGCTGCTTTCTTAAAATATAAATCTTATTTGAGATAGCTCACCAGTTTTCTAGCACAATCAGTTTAAATAAATTCAGGCTTGCACCCCCTCATTCTTTGCACACATTTGTTATTCTTTGCTTGGAGTTAAGGACATTCCATTTAGGTGTTAGTGTGTATTTATTTCAGCCATTATATCAAATAGAGTGTCTATATGAATAGACCGCTACTTTTTATGGGGGTTTTACCATAGGGTATACATCCCATTTGTTACAATATATTGACTTCCCTGTAAAGTAGCTTGTATCATAACTCTCTTTGTGTAGTTATTAAATTCGAGTGGGTTAATATTTAAACCCCTACACACTTTTCAGGGAGGCTCTTCATTATGTATACATCTGTTTAGTTTGTAGAGTGCATTTGCAACCATTTTAAAACAAGATTTTTATGGTTTTTTATTTATCAGTACAGGTTTTTGTATTATATCAGGCTTTTTGTAGTCTGATAAGAAAATTTAAAATTTAAAATATACTTATTATAATTAAGTTTTAAAAATAGGCTCTAACTGTTTTCTTTTTTAATTATCAACTTATGGCACTCTTTTTAGTGTAATTATTATAGTTATGTACACGATGACTTCTGCTATTGATTTATCTGGTGGACCCATAATGAACCATATTGTTGAGCAGTCATTGATGTCATATACATTGTGCTATTTATTTTTCCAGTTTAGGTTGATGTGTTTTATGTTTTGTTTTATTGTTTAAGACTCACAGTATGTCGTTTTACTTTAAAATCAACCTTCTCAGGAAGTGATGTAACTACATGATTAGCATTTATTTATTTATTTAAGAGCGTGTTACTAGCTCTCATATTACTTCTCTGAAGAAGCTACCTTGTGTGTGTAGCGAAAACGCTGCTTTGTCTTGTGTGATAAAATAAAATTTGCGTTAAGGAACTATTTGCTTGGCGAGGCTCTTCTTGGTTTGAGGCAATACTTCACAGGGAAGACCCATAGTGATATTCATATTGACCAGAGGAAATTTGGCCAGGGCATCAAAGATCTAAGTATCACCAATATCTTTGGTTTATAATCCCTCTCTTTGCACCATTTATGTATACATATATACTACTTTTCTTTTTTTAAGAAAATTTGCATTAATTTAACACATTTACTATAAATATATATATATAAATAAAGTGATTCAACATCACATATTGTTGTACAATGTTAGGAGGACATTGAATCCTCAAGGTAATCTTATACAATTAACATATTAAGAGTCTTGGTGTTTCAACAGCAACATTTCAAGGCCATCTCAACCACTAAAATTCTTAGTATGATTTATAGATCTTATTCTGATCATTTCTTTTTACTACTACTTTTCTTGATGGAAATCACTGCCCTTTTTTTCTTTTGTAGACTTTGCTTTCTTTAATGTTTTATTTGGTACCTCTGTAGTCAGGCATACTACCCCTATTTCTGTTTTGAGAGGTGCTATCCATGATTTATATCTGATGATTATATAACCTCTGTGATGAAAAGTAGAATGTGATCATTTTTTTTTTTTTTTTTTGCAAACTTTGTGTGTAGAACAATCCTTTGTTTAGGAGCATTTCAGTCTCCTGACAGGCATGCAGCAATTTGAGATTTCATTGACTGGGATTTTGGGACACCAGGAACTGCTCAAAATCGGCAGTCACTACCATGTAAAGAATTTGTCATCACCTGCAACATGCAACAACCCTGAGTTAGTTATTAAAGGAAGACATTGAGGGAATGGGCAAATCTGACTAGGAAGGGTGTGCAGAAGAGCTCTACATTTCACATAAAGTTCTGGCCTAATCTTTCTTCATTAATAAGAGGTAAATGGAAGTGCTTTTTTATCAGGGGTAAATGCAAGTGAGTGGGTAAATGTTCAAAAATGCTGGTCTTTTGCAGGTTCCACTGCCACGGAAATGACATGCAACCACATTTGTTAGCTTAAACAGTTTGCAAACCCTTTGGTTAGCTTTTCAAGTTTGTTTCCTACCTTTATTTTGGCTACGTTACTTCATTCTTTGGCATGGATTAGCTTCTTAATGTGCAATGCATTGAAAAGTCTTTTTGGATGTCATGAGTGTTTCACTTTATTACTCATGGTCTGCAAGTCATCATAGACTTGTCTTGGTAGAATGCATTGCCTACTTATCTTTTTGAATGGTGTCCTATGGGTGTTTTTGTGGTTTAGGGGTAGCTGTGTTCATAACAGTTAAGTAGCGATTACTGTTGAATGGTTCACCTCTGGTAACATGTTTTTGGGTTATATATCTAGGATTATTTATTTATTTAGTATCTGTTGATGAGGGTTAGTCCCACTATGCTAGAAGCCTCTATTCAGAAGAGACCCAAGGTGGTATTTATACTACAATGGAAAATTTGGCCAAAGCACTGGGGAATTCCCCCTACTCTTTTTGGTGGATGCCGTGGGATCTTTTACATCCATTTGAGCTACTACCAACTCAAGCAGACAGAACCTCACTAAAAATACAGGTAACCAGGTTCAGCATAAAAAATACAACACCTGAAAGAAACTTGGTGACACCATGAAAATACAATTTATTTTGACTGCTTTAGTCTGGTATAATAAGACTTCTTTAGAATACATAATGAAACAAATCACTCATATAAATCGGTCAAATGACAAATCATGTGACTCATATTAACAGTGATGTACACAAAGTAAAAGCATTCTTAAAAGACAAATACATTCCTGGGGATTCAATAAACTCTGTGTAGGCTTAGTGATAAGCCTACATGGAGTTTACATGTTTGTACATTGAGCAGCAGGATTAATTGCATGTGCATGCCAAGCACCATGTTTAAATGTAAACAAATGTCATTTCATGACTAACAACAGTGTTGCCAGCCAGGAAACCATGTAAAGCAACATGGACAACAGCAGACATGTAAGCCTGTTTACCTACAGGCAAATAAGGTCTGTGTGTTTGCGTGAAATGCCACAATGATTACCAGGGTTATTAATAAAGCAATGTATATAGATCTAACACAGTACATGACAGTATATACAGTGCAGAGTATTGCGGAAACCTGAATCAGGCATACTGAACAAAAGTTGTGTAAATGATCAGTAAGGGTACATAGACTGCATTATAAATAAATAGTCAGGGAAAGTGCATGTATTGAATAGGGACACACAGATGAATTGTACGAATTAACACAAAAGGACAGGTGAAACATGATAATGTACAGCAGATAAGGGCATGTCAATGAAACCAATTGCAGCACGAACACTAATCACATATCAACATGATACAGTGTGGACTGAACAGTGAATGTATATGTAGAATGTACCATCACCCAGGATCATGCCACAATATAAACAAGAAATGATCTACATCAACAATTGGCTTAGCTTCCTGTGTCAATCCAGGGGAGTCCAGTATCTCTCAGCCTGGAATGAAATGGTTGACAGGACATGCTGCTTTGCCAGAGATGGTTTTCACCTGTGTCCTCTAGGCTGTCAGACACTGACAAAGCTGCTTTTCTCCCCATAGTGCCTTTTTCAAGCAATGTCAAAGCACCAAAGGTTCAGATGTAAAAAAACTCCACTGGAGGCAGATTCAAGGTTCTGCTGCTTAATGCTAGGAATCTAAACATGAAGCTGCACTGGTGGAAATTGCCAACCTGCTAGCTAGCAGATTTGGAACAGTATGAGTTGGTGTTGTCCCAGCCACCCTCCCTATCTTTGGTTTGTTGTTTAAATTTGGTGGCTTTTGCAGTTGCCCGCCCCACTGTAGATTTGATCTGGGACATTCCCCCCAGTCACATCTCTTTACCACATTCTACCTAATACACTCCTTCTGCACTTGTTTTTAGTCATTTTTAAATTAATTGCATTTTTTAAACTGTGTTTGGTCTAATATTGCTACATACTCAAGTGTGCTAGCTTGCACTGAATTTGAATTGTTTTTACTGCTGTTTTAGCTACTTTTCTGTAAAAAAAAGATTTGCTGTATCCAGGTCTGTATGTAAGCTTCTGAGCCCCCCCCCCAAGCCTTTCTGTGTTGGAGGGAAGCCTTCTAGCTTGTCAGTGGGAGTGGTAAGCACTAGGTAACCTGTCTACCACATAAGGAGCGGTTTTGGCCCAGAAAATGTAGTTATTGTCCATCTGGGCAATCTTTTCCATCTCTCTCAACTTTCTGATTTGAAAGCCTGCATTTGCACTTGTTTCTTTCCTGTAACTAGTCTAGTACAGATACAGATTCTTAGTTTTTTGAATTTGCTTATTCATCCTCAGCACTTGTTCAGAACTTGTAAGCACTAAATAAGCTACTAATTACTATAGCACTAAACCTTCCTCATTACCTAGAGGAAAACAGTTTTTGCACTTACTTTTCTCACTTGCTTAGAGAAAAACAGCTCTTCTACTCACTTTCCTCACTTATCTAGAGGAAAATAGTTTTTTATTCAGGCATGTCCAAGGGTCAGCTCCCAGTGTTCTCTCTTGTCTATCTGATGAATCTGGGCATCTTGGGGCAATGTAGAAATTGCCTCATGTACACAGACAGCCCTCTCCTCCTACCATCCAACACTACAACCTGTGAGAGATGCACTTATCTAGCCAAACTGGAGGTAAAGCTATCTCCAACCAAGACCGAACTTGACATTCAAGAGAAGAAGGTAAACACTTGCACCACACCACACTTATCACATAGTTTCACTAAATCTACACCACCAAAATCCACAAATAGAAACACAAAAACATTCATGGAGTCTCCCAATAATAATCTGCCCAAGCAACAGAGACCTCCAAAGCAGAAACTCAAGCAACTTCCACCCCCCAACACAACCCAAATGACACACAGCCCACAGACTCAGTGTGCCACTCAACCACAGCCAATAAGGCAAAACAACATACCCAACACACTAGTCATAGGTGACTCTATAGTCAGGCACACTGATGTCCCACTCGCCAGGCTAAACAAGGAGAAGGTTACTGTCAGCTGCCTGTTGGGTGCCAGGATCCACCACATAACCCATGCACTCAGGTCACTCCACAACAAGTACAAATATGACTCTGTCATTGTCCATGTTGGTGTGAATGACCTAAGATGTACCTCCCTGGACTACATGAAAAGAGACATGGAAGAGCTCTCCGATCTTGTAGCCCAGGCAGGTATGACCCTAGCCCTGAGTAGCATTCTGTCATTGCCCAGAATGATACCACAGTACAAGGACAAAATGATTGACTTCAACAATTGGCTGAGCTTCTGGTATAATTCTAGGGTGGGTCCAGTATCTGTCTGCTTGGGATGACATGGTCGACAGGCCACAATGGTTTGCCAGAGATGGCCTGCACCTGTCGCCCCTGGGATTCCGGATACTGGCTAAGGCTCTTGTCACCTCTATAGTGCCTTTTTTAGGTAAGGTTCAAATGACAAATTCACTACCATAACAGGAACAGGCAAGCAAAAACTGAGGGTAATGCTACTCAATGCTAGAAGTCTAAATCTCAAAATGCACTCACTCGAGGCACTCCTTAAAATGGAGAACATCGATATCTGTGCAGTGACTGAGACCTGGTTCAAGGCTCCAGAGAGCACTGCTGCACTACCAGGCTAGAATTCATACCACATTTTTTGGCCATGTAACCTGGACCGGAACACCAAAGGCAGAGGTGTGTCCATATTCATTAAGGATATCCACACTTCCAGGCTAGTTGCTCAGCATAATGCATCCAAGGTTATCCAAGTGCAACTAACTCTGGGCAAAACTGCAATCCAAATTGTAGCTTGCTACAGATCCCCCACCATGTCCCAAGATTCCCACTCCTCTTTTCTTGATGTACTGGAAAATATTAGGGTTCAACCAAACACCCTAATAATGGGCAATTTCAACTACCCCACCATTAACTGGCAAAACTACTCATGTACCAACTCCTTCACACAATGCTTTCTGGAATTCATAAACTCCAATGCCCTGGATCAACTTATCCACATCCCCACCAGGGGCAACAATATCATAGACCTAGTCATTACTAACATGAGTGACCGATGTTCCACACCTGAAGTCAACTCCTCGTTGGTCCGATCTGACCATAAGCTAATCACCCTTGATATCCACATCCTGCCCCCACCCCCCATTAAGGAAACCACAGTAAACATTTTCTCCAAAGCCAACTTCATGCTTCTTAAGACAGAAGTGGTGAACTTCATGACACCCATGCAGATGGACAATACAGTTACAACTGCTGAATCCTACACAAATGCACTCTATAAGCACTTACATGAGTGCATGGCTCGTGCTATCCCAAATAGAACCAAGATGCTATCCTCCAAAAAAAGGAAGCCAATCTGGTGGTCCCCTACCATAAACAAACTGTACAACAGAAGAAAGAAACTGTTGCAAAAGAGAGTAAAATCCCATGAGTGGAGGAGCTCCCTGGTCAGCCTCAGTAAGAAGCTGAGATGCCTTATAAGATCCTCCAAAGCTAGCTACGAAAACAAAATTGCCACTAATTCTAAGGACAACCACAAAGCATTCTATAGCTATGTCAAGAATCGCAATGGCAACACCCAGATCTGCTCTGAGGTACAGCACAGTGGCATGAAAATTACAGAACCAACTGATATTGCCAACATCCTGGCAAGTTCAGTGCTTTCTTTACCCCCCCACCCCCTAAAGGGCCCATATCTATACAGGAAGAATGCAGAGTCCCTGTAATCAAAACTACGCAGATAAAAGCTGCACTTTCTAAAGCCAAAAACATAGCATCAATGGGACCGGACAACATCCTAGGCTGCATTTTACATGAACTTCAGAACAAACTCGCTCCGCACCTAAGCACCATGTTCAATCATAGCCTCACATCAGGCTTTGTGCCCACTGAATGGTGTACAGCAACAGTTATCCCACTCCACAAAGGGGGAGCCACCACTGATCCCGGGAACTATCGCCCTATTAGCCTGACGAGCCTGGTCTGCAAGCCCATGTAATGTATCATCATGGAACTCATAAACAAAGACATTGGTAACCTCCAAACTCTGGATCCCACCCAGTTCAGGTTTGTGAAAGGAAGATCATGCCTCCTGAACCTGATTGACGTCTTTGAGGCAGTTGCCAAAGCCATAGATGAGGGTAAGGTGGTTCACACAGCCTATCTTGATCTCTCCAAGGCTTTCAGCACCATCCCCCATTCTGGAATTATAGCTAAACTCACTAAACTAGGTATAAATCCCTACATCACAAGATGGGTTGCCAAATGGCTCACTGACAGAACCCACACTGTAAAAGTTACACACTCCAAATCTGACCTCAAACCAGTGACAAGTGGAGTACCACAGGGTTCCATCCTGGGAATTCTCCTGTTTGGTATCTACTTCTCTGAAGGACAGGCTAACAAAGAAGGCCTCTGGCTAATGAAGTTCGCAGATGACTGCAAACTAGGAACCATAGTCGAGTCCCAAAATGATGTGGAAATCCTACAGAAGGGCCTCGCTGAGACATATGCCTGGTGTCAGAGCCATGGCCTCAAGCTGAATGCCAAAAAGTGCATTGTCATTCCCTTTGGTAAAAACTCTGTACCCATGAACTACTACATAGACAGCAGCCTACTTAACACCGAATGTGTTATAAGAGACCTTGGGACCCAGGTGGACAGTAGTCTATCCTTTGATAGTCACATCATCACAGTAGTCAGGAAGTCCTTCTATGTGGCACACCTCATCATAAAAGGGTTCTCAAACAGGAAAAAAGAGGTCATTGTTCCCCCCTACTCGAAACTCATTAGACCCATTATAGAGTACAATGCCCCTTTTGGAATGTACCTCACAAGACATCTGCAGCAGCTGGAAAGGCCACAGAAGTATCTCACAAAGAGGATTACTGGCCTCAAACAGATGCCCTACACTGACTGTTTCAAAAAATTCCAGCTTTACTCCATAGCATATCACCTACTCTGAGATGATCTCTGCCTAACATATAAAGCTATGTCAAACACAGAGCTGTTGGACATGCTACACCTAAAGAAATCCCAATCCCACCGAGCTACACGGTCTAGGGACCTAAACCTTGTCACCACAATAAACAGGACATGCTGGAGGGATAGATTCCTGTCCCAGAGACTTTCCATACTCTGGAACAGGCTACCCATCTATGTCAAGCAAAGTTCTTCATTAGCACTCTTCAAGAAAAATCTTGATGAGTGGATGGGAAATAGGAAATATCACTTCTGTGTCTCTGCTCAACAGTGTCACAGAAAAATAACTTTCTTGGGTGGCGTAAGCCAGGGAACCTTGTGGCTAGGCTTATGTAGGCCCTTGGGCTGATAGCCTAGTACCTACCTATGAACCTATGAACAGACCTCACCCCCTTGGACCCACAGGCCATACCCCAAAGCATACCAGACAACAGTCCTCTGCGAAATTTTTTAGAAATCAGGTCATATCTGCACTCTCCAAGGCTAAAAATACAGCTTCAGTGTTACCAGATAACATCTCAGTTTGCTTACTAAGTAATCTAAAACAGGAACTAATGGGCCCACTTAGTGTCCCCTTTAACAATAGCCTGATAACTGCCTTTGTTCCAGCAGAGTGGAAAGCAGCAACAGTAATTCCCTTGCACAAAGGGGGACCATCAACCAACCCTGGGAAAGTAAAGTTGTGTACACTTATCATAAATGTTGATATTCGAGTGTATTCACTGTTGCAGTCCTCACATTTGGGTTATCCCTGCCGGGGTAGCCCTCAGCCGGCCAAAATACCAGAGGCTTAATATTTCTGCATTGGTTGCTGTCACTTCAGGATTTGCGTCAGGTCATCAGTAGTATAAAGTAAGGCAGCTGACGCCATTATATCAGTTTTTCTTGCCCTAACTGTCAGGACCCCCAAAGTGGGAGCCAGGTTATGGTGGAAGAATCCCACCAGTAGAAAGTAAATACCAAAATGTCCCTTGTAAGGAGAGAGAGAGAGAAAGAAAGGGGGATGGAGGGAGGGAAACCAGGACTGCAACAGTGAATACACTCAAACATCTACATTTATGGCAAGTGCACACAACTGTACTGTTCTTTGTGTTTCACTATTGCAGTCATCACATTTGGGTTGATTCCCAAAGCTGAGAAAAAGGGTGGAGGCAGTCAAGGAGACTAGGGGCTGGCTAGGATGCCCTGTAAGACTGCAGTGGCAAAGCCTGCCCTGGATATGGAGAAGATAGGCAGGTGGTAATGCTTGGTGAAATTGTGAACACATGTCCAGGTATCAGCCTCCAGGATATCCTTAGTGGGTACTCCTCTGAGGAAAGCTGCAGAGGTGGAAGCTGCTCTGGTGAAGTGAGTCCTGACCCCCTTAGGGGGGAGGTTTTCTGTGTTACTTGTAACAAAAATGGATGCAGTGTGCTATCCATTTTGAAATTGTTTGTTTGGAGATGGCTTTGCCCTCTGCCCCTGCATCAAAGCTAACCAGTAATTGATCAGACATTCTGAATGATTTAGTCCTGTCTAGATAGAATCTGAGCTGTCTGTGAAAATCTAGAGAGTGCAGGATTCTTTCCCCCCTTGTTTTGTGGGTTAGGGAAAAAGTTGGGCAAATGAATGGATTGGTTGGGAGCCACACTAGACACCACTTTGGGCATGAAGGATGGGCTAGTCCTGAGGGAAACTCTGTCAGCATGGAAGATGATGAAGGGCTCCACAGCCATGAGTGCTTGTAGGTTGGAGACTCTTCTGGCTGAAGTGATGGCCAGAAGAAAAGCTGTCTTCCAGGAGGGAAATTTTAGTTCTGCTGAAGATGCTGGTTCAAAAGATGGCAGGGTTAGCTTTTCCAACACAAAGTTAAGGTCCCAAGCTGGGGTGGGTTCTCTTCTGGGTGGCCTCAAGTTGCTAGCCCCTCTTAGAAATTGTTTGATCAGAGGTTGTGAGAAAAGGGGCTGCTCAGTGTGGAAATGAGCAGAGATAGCAGAGGCATGAATTTTAATAGAGGAAAAAGAGAGACCACTGTGTAGCAGGTCAGCTAAGTAATCCAGGATGAGAGGTAGAGAGGACTGTGCCATATCAGCTCCCTTAGCCTGAATCCAGGTGCAGAACCTTTTCCATTTGTCAGCATAAGACTTTCTAGTGCTAGGGATCTGGCCTCATGTATAACATCTAGAACCTGTTTACTGAGGTTGGCAGATTGATCATTGGTCAGGGAATAAGTCAGGCTGCCAAACTGAGGGTCTGCAATTGGGGATGCATGAATTCCCCTTCCCTCTGGGTCAGGAGGTTTGGAATCTGAGGAAGATGCCATGGTGGCAGTGGGGACAGGCTGCGCAGCAATGGGTACTAGTGCTGGCGAGACCAGTCTGGAGCAATCAGAATTGTCCTTGGTTTTTCCTCCCTTATTTTGAGCAGTAACCTGGTGATGAGAGGCAGTGGAGGAAATGCATAGACCGATAGACTGACCCAGGGGAAGAATAGGGCATCCACTTTCCAAGTCATGCAGTGATGTTCCCTGGTGCAGAACTTGCTGAGCTGATGGTTGGTGTGGGAGACAAAGAGATCAACCTTCGGGGTGCCCCATTTCTGAGTTATTAAGGTAAAGGTTCTTCTGTTTAACTGCCACTCATGTGGGTCCAGAATATTTCTGCTTAGATGGTCTGCCAAAGAGTTTAGAGAATCTGGCAGGAATTATGCTAACAGGTGGAATTGTATGGCAGAGGCTGTGTGCAAAATGGTCATGGCCAGCCTGCATAGAGGGTAGGAATGAGTCCCTCCTTGCTTGTTGATATACCACATCACAGTGGTGTTGTCTGTTTTGATTAGGAGAGCCCCTGGGGAGAGTAGGGGCCTGAAAGCTGTCAATGTGTGCTGGACAGCTAAGATTTCTTTCTGGTTGATATGCAGATGAATTTGCTGTGAGCTTTATTGGCCCTGTATGCACCTGCCATCCAGGTGTGCACCCCAGGCATAGTCTGATGCATCTGTGGTAAGGGTCTGGGTGGCAGGGGGGTGGTGAGAAAGACATTTCCTTCTTGTGGGAGTATGTTGCTGCCCACCAAAGAAAATCTTTCCTTAGGCAAGGTATCATTGGTATAAGTGTTTCCAGGTCTTGACAGTGATGACACCAAAGGCTTTTTAGGTACCATTAAAGTTTCCTCATATGCAGTCTGGCATATGGAATGAGTGGAATGCAAGATGCCATGAACCACAGAGTTTGCAGGATTTTTCTTGCAGATAACTGGGGTCTGGTGGCTAGGCTGTCAGGTAAGTTTGCTTTTCTGGTGTAAGGAATGCCATCTGGGAAGCTGTGTCCAGGCTTGCTCCCAGGAATATAATCTTTTGGGTGGGTACTAGTTTGGATTTCTTTTCGTTGATAGTGTACCCTAGGGAGGTCAGTAGAGACTTTACAAAGGCCAGGTGCTTTAACAGCTTTTCCTGACTGTCTGGCTGAATTAGGCAGTTGTCTAAGTAGGGGTAAATTTGAATATTCCTTTGTCTGCAAAAGACAATGGCAGGAGCCAGACATTTTGTGAAAACTATGGGAGTAGTAGATAAGCCAAAGGGAAGTGCAGAGAACTGAAAATTCAGGGATCCTGCCCTGAAACGGAGATATTTCCTGCATGATTCCCTGATAGGGACGTGGAGGTAGGCCTCTTTTAGGTCTAGGGTGGCTACCCATGCATCCTTGGAGAGCATGGGTAGCAGTTGCTGGAGGGTGAGCATTTTGAATTTTGGTATCACCAGGAAGGTGTTTAGAATGGATGGATCTAGGATAGGGTGCCAGGTGCCCTCTTTTCTGGGTACCAGAAATAGTCTGGAGTAGAATCCTTGGCCTATCTGTTCTGCAGGAACGTGCTCTATTCCCCTCATAGAGAGCAGGGAAAGGACTTGCTTTTTCACCTCTGCCCACTGGTTTGGAGGTAGATCTGGGAACCCTTTTGGGGTTGGAAGAGTGTGGAAAGAAAATTTGTATCCCTGGGACACTATGCTGAGGACCCAGTGGTCATTGGTAATGGTGGCCCAGGTGCTTGATGAAAGGAGTTTTCCCACTAGGGGTAAATGTAGGTGGGCAGACAGGGGGGTGGAGGAGGAGAGTCATTGTGAGTTCTTGCCATGAGGGGGAGGCTTAGAACACCCTGGTTTTGAAGTGGAGGAATTCCACTATTTTGATCTCTGCATTCCCTGTGGCTGCTTCCCCAGGGGTCTGGGCTGAACTGACCTGGTGGGAGAAGGAAAGGACCAGCGCTTGGAGGAGCAATGCCTGCTGAACCTTGGTGGCTGGACCTGTAAGAAATTTTTTACTGTCTGCATAGATTTTGCTTTTTCTTCCATCTTTTTTAAGACCTCCTCTGCCTTAGTGCCAAATAAGTTGTCTTTGTGCAAGGGTGCAGCCAATTATTTAGATTTAACATGGTCTGGCAAGGGCTGCTCCTTAAGCCATGCATGTCTTCTATGGACAGAACTGGTGACTGCTGCCCTGCAAGAAGCTATTAGGGCGTCAAAACCACAGTGTAAGGTATGCTTAGTCAGTTGACTTGCAGAATGCATTAACTTGTAACTCTTTAGATTCTGTGCAAGCAAGAAAGGAAGACACTTTTTGTTTGAGGAGTCCCATGGTATGTTGCTGAAATCTAAGCATATGAAGCTGGCAATTTAGTGCTCTGATAGCAAGAGTAGCAGAGGTGTATACTTTTTTATCCTATCTGTCTAGTGCTCGGGAATCCCTATCTGAGGGGGTGGGATTCTTAGTAGAGGTTGCTTTAATTCCTTTAGGCCCTTGAGAAATTACTTCAGGGTCAGAAGTAGAGTTTTGAAAAGAAATGTGTGTGAGTCAGGGACTCTTTAATACCTGTCAGGTTTTCTTGGTGCAGGAGGGAGGGTGTCAGGAGTCAAACTGGATTCCAGGAAAACATCATCCACCACATCCAGGACTGGGGGAATGGCCAGGGTTCTGTGCTGTGGAAGATACAAGAATTCTCTGAGTCTCTTTTTAGACTGAGGATAGTCCTGACATTCCACCTGGAAATGCTCCCTTAAGGTATGAAGGGTTTCCCCAAAGGAAAAGTCCTCAGATGGAGAGGCTGAAGGAATAGATTCCTCTGCATCAGTATCCTCATAACAAGAGAGGGGTTGCATGTCTTCATATTCAGATGCATCAGAGTCATCAGATTCCTGTTTAGATGAAACTACTGGGGAAAGATCTCTTTTCCTTTTGGAAGGGGTAGCTTGGCTTCCCCTAATCAGCATAATAAGGTCTTCTGCCATTTTAAGCATGTGAGACTGAGGCAAGGAAGCAGGTGCCTGAGATTGGGTCATCGGTTTCTTTGGTGTGGTTCATACCCTGGGCCTTAGAAACTTGGTAGTTTTCAAAAAAAAGGTAGATGCAAAAGAAGTCATCAGTTTGTGTCAAGAATCAGTAGTGCAAAGTACTTCCTCAGAAGCCGGTGCCTGCTCAGCTGCTCCAGACCCATTCAAGGGTGAGATAACCACAGGATCCTTAGTTAAAGAAGAGTTTTGTGGCATACCAGACTCTGAAAGGGCCTCCATAGTGGCCTGCAAATCCACAGAAGCGGGCATCAGGGGCTGCAAAAGTGCCTCACTGAGGACCAGAAGCATCGTCGGTAGATTTGGACCTGTGCAGTCTGTCTCTGTCTTTATCCTTAAATTTTTTCAGAAGATCTGCTGTCAGATGGTTTACCAAAGCCATATTGGAATTCAAAGACTGTAAGCAAAAATATCTAGCTACAAAAAAGGCCTGATGACATATAGTTCTGGTGTTAAACAAAGCACAAAAGTGACAGCGAGGGACGTCGTGGTCTGGGCCTAAGCAAGTGATGCAGTAAGAATGAAAGTCTCGGTGTGGTATTTGCTTTCCACAGGTGAGACAATTGTTAATGTTTTCTGATATCCGTTAGAGCAAGAAAAAAGGATCCCCCAGTGGGATACTTAGCTTTTAGAAGACTTCAGCTGTAATTCAGAAGATGAAACTCAGGTAGCAGTCAACCGGCACTCATGCGAACTGCTTCTGCTTCGGGCTCCTTGGCAAGAAAGACTGATGCAATGGCATCGGCTGCCTTACTTTATACTGTTGACAACCTGACGTCAGTCCTGAAGTGACAGCAACCAATGCAGAACTACTAAGCCTCTGGTATTCAAGATGGCTGAGGGCTACCCTGGCAGGGATAACCCAAATATGATGACTGCAACAGTGAAACATGAAGAACATCTATAGATCCATAAGTCTAACCAGTCTCATCTGCAAGTCCATGAAAAGAATCAACATGGACATAAGTGGCCTTCAAATTCTAGACCCAAACCAATTTGGCTTTGATAAGGGAAGATCATGCTTATTAAACCTAGTAGACTTCTTTGAGAAAGTCACCAAAGACCTGGATGAAGGTAAGATAGTATGTAACATCTATCTTGACCTGGCCAAGGCTTTTGACACAATCTCCCACTCAGTTATCATTGAGAAACTCTCCCAGCTGTGGATTAACCCCTATGTCACTAGATGGATAACCAATTGGCTCAAAGAGAGAACACATGCTGCCAAAGTTGGTGACTCACCCTCCATTAGTAGAGCCATCACCAGTGGTATACCACAAGGATCTGTGCTGGGGCCTTTACTCTTCAGAATTTATTTTTTTTGAAGCTCAGGCTACGGTGGATGACCTTTGGCTTAACAAGTTTGCTGATGCTTGCAAATTGGGTGAAATCATTGAGTCCACCAACAATGTTAACTTACTACAGGAGGGGCGAACAAAGACAAATGACTGGTGCCTAAGCCACGGACTACAAATAAATGCAAAAAAGTGCTATTATTATTGCCTTTGGCAAAGTGGAATTCCTCACTAGTTACAGTACTGACAACACCCCCCTAAGCTCCAACCCAGTGGCGTGAGACCTGGGAACACAGATAGATATCAATCTGAACTTCAACCACTAAGTTTCCATAGTGGTAAGAAAAGCATTCTATGTTGTGCACCTCATAAGTAAGGGCATCGCATCCAGGTCTGAGGATGTTATAACACCACTGTACTCGACCCTCAGCAGAACATTAATACAATACACTGCTCCTTATTGCATGTACCACACCAGACACCTGCAGCAGCAGCTGGAGAGACCACAGGTTTCTCAATAAGAAAATACAGGGCCTCCAAACTATGCCATGAGGTACAAGGACAGACTGGAAGCCCTGTCACTGTACTCTGTAACGTACTGGCTTCTGAGAGGTGACTGGTTTCTGGCCTACAGAGCAGTCTCTGACCAATCCCTGATGTAAATGCTGCATATCTGCAAATCTAATGGCACAAGAGTCATTCGTTCTAGGCATCTTAAGCTAGCCTGTGACATTAATAGAGCATGCTTGAGAGACAGATATATCTCCCAGAGATTGCCACTCCTCTGGAATAAACTTCCACATCACATGAAGCAGAGCTCTTCACTGACCCTATTCAAGTGAAACCTAGACAAATTGATGGGAGACTGCAAATTCGCCCCAGGTGTGTCACCCATGTCCTCATGGACAGGAGTAGTCAGTGTTGACCATAGACTCACTCTATCAATTATATCCACCTAATAAGGACAATTAGGGCTACTTGGGATAAACATGGATATGCTTGTAAGGGCTGTAGGACTGCCAGCCTAGTAGCCTCCTATGAATCTATGTCAACAGTTCTCAGGGGCATGCTACTGCAGCTGTTATAGAAGGATCATGTAATGTAATGGTAGCAATGGCCATCAGTACATTAGCTCATATCACAGATTGTAATATCCTCTTGTAGCCATACTGTACATCTATACTTCAATATAGCAATTGTCAATGACAGCAACATTGACATGTCAAGTGATCATAGGCTCATAGAACATTATTAGGCTGATGGCCAGCATCACATGACATCTTAGACATTATTATACAATGGAAGTAAAAATGTATATATGTATATTATGGAAGATAGTAAGACTATTGTGTGTATGTATATATTTGTTGGACTGCATTACATTCTGCCATTGTCCATACAGGACATGTTTACCACACCATGACAGAATTAGCAATTACACATGCAGTGGTCTAGGTATGGCTTGCACAGGCTCATGGAAGGACTCTACTTCATGATGTGTGTATGCATATTTGACACGAAGACATCCTTCATTCCTCTGCAGAAAGGATGTCATGTCGCCAGATGACAAAGGAGGATGCATGGGGCTACGTGAAAGATACCCAAAGTGGTAGTGAAATGAAGAGCTATTCTAAAGATCACGCAATGACCATAATGTACCAGCAACCAAACACAGACCAGTACACTGGGCCTGATATGAGCATTACACCTGTAAAGGCACAGAATATGAATGCCATGCAATGTCACAGTGGCAACACCACATATGTGTGACTGTAACACTGCACACTGTAGTATATGGAGTATGATAGCATCATTGTATGCTGAGAACATGTTGCAAGCAGTGCAGGGTATGGTTGTGGAGTCACATCCCTGTGTAAAACTGGCTCATAAGTGATAATTGTATATATTGACATGCAAGTAGCTTGCTGTCAGATTGCAACACCTATATGTGTAGTTAAAGTAGATTGCAAACACAGTAGTTAATGTTACTGCTAAAGCACAGGTTTGTCTTGAATACTGTCAGAGTGCATGTTACACAGGATGACGTCATCATTGTATGCTACAACAAGATGTTCAGAGGAGGGTTGTACATAGCCGATGCAGTCCAGGACAGGACAAAACTACCTATTTACAGAGCACAGCACTTAACACAAGTGTCAGAGCACAATTCTAGGTTCTATAGTGTTGGAGAATACTTTATACCTTATTACATCAGCAGAGTCTGGTGAGAGGAAGATGGTAATAGCAGCGTCCCACATGCTGGTGTAAAATGCTTTCTCTAATGTCAAACAAGTGCGCAAATACACACACACACACACACACACACACACACACACACACACACACACACACTCACTCACACACACACATAGTTGACTGCAGTGAGAACAAAGCTCCTACCTATTTAAGTACACCAACTAGAGATCTCAGTATCTAACACAAGTGACACAGCACAAGTTTGACTTACAAAATGTCAGACAACACTTTATAAGTGATGACATCAGCAGAGTCTGGTGAGAGGAAGATGGTCTTTCTGTCTTTCGGCTTGTGAGAGGAAGATGGTAATAGTCGTATATCACATGTTGGAATAAAATGCTCTCTCTAATGTTAAGCAAGTGCACAAACACACACACACGTTGACTGCAGTGAGAACAGAACCCCTATCTATCTACACTAAGTAAAGACCTCTGAGTTTAACAAAAGTGCCACAACACAAGTCTAACTTAGCAAGTGCTGCACAACACTTTATAAGTCATGACATCAGCAGTATCTGAAGTAATCTGACTAATTTCTCTAAAGACATGTTTAATGACCTACTTTGCAATATAAACTGGTCACATCTAAAGGTATTGCCACTAAACAAAGCACTACACTACTTTAATAATTGCTTCTTAAAACTACTAGATACCTTAGCTCCAGTTCACACCAAAAGAATCAAGAACAATCCCATGCCTTGGCTAACATTTTCTTTCAGCTTTTCCCAGTTAGGGGTTGCCACAGCAGATCACCTGTCCACTTATGATTGTCAGTGGAGTTTTATAGTGTCAAGTTGCCAGCCTGGTGCCCAACCTTTTACAGAAGAGACACACACACACACACACACACACACACACACACACACACACACACACACACACACACACACACACACACACACCTAGGGACAATTTAGAGTGTTCACTCCACCTACAGCATGTCTTTGGGATGTGGGATGAAACTGGAGCACCCAGAGGAAACCCATGCAACCACAGGGAGGACGTGCAGACTTCACACAGAAGGCACCCCAGCTGAGGATCGAACCAGAGAATCTCTTGCTGTGAGGCAGCAATGCTACCCGCTGTACAACCGCGGCCGCCCTATGCCCTGGCTAACTAAGGAATGCAAAGAAATAATGAAAAAAAGATGCAGTCTGGGCCCTATGAAAACAAAGCAATAAGAACAAGATCTAATTACCTTCAAGCAGCTATGTAACCAAGCAACAAAACAAGTTACCACAGATAAACAGATATACTATAGTCACCTACAGCAGAAACATAAAATCAATCAAAAACAAGTCTGGTCCACTATCGCAGCTCTACTCCATCCAGAACTAAAAAGGAAACCAAGATTTCACTCAATGCCCCTCCCTCTCAAATTGCTGAAGATTTTAATATGCACTTCATAAAATCTATAATTGATCTCATCACTAAAACCACTAATACTTGCCTCTCTGCCTCTTTATCTATCCCAATACTTCTCATTCACCTGGTGCAGACCCTCCTTAACTCCATTTTACAGAATCCCCTCCTGAAAAACATCCATCTTTCTTGTTCAGACAATACCTATAAGCCTCATAAATAGATTACTGCACAAACTCAAACCCTCTTCTACCTCCGCTGACAACTTCCCTAATACATACTTAAAATTAGCAGCTGGCTCCATAGCATACCCAGTCAGCATCCTGATCAGTCAATCCATATCTGAATCCACAGTACCTAACATCTGGAAAAAGTCCCATATCATCTCCATTCATAAAGGAGGTAAGTCCACTGAACTTACAAATTTTTGACCCATAGCCATACTTTCTCACATCTCTAAAATACTGGAAAAATATATTCCTCTTCAATGAAATACTTACAGCACAACAACCTCCTTACAAACACACTTCTGTAGCACTGTTTGACAGGGGCACAGGAAAATAATTTTGTTGGGTGGCAAAAGCCAGGGAACCTTTTTGGGTAGCCTTATATAGGCTCCAAGGCTGATAGTCTAGTACCTACCTATGAACCAATGAACCTATGGCTTTTGTCCCAGCCACAGCACAACTACAGCCCTCATAGCCTTCACTGATTATGTAAACAGAGCTAGAGACTCAGATTGCTATGTATGTGCACTATTTCTTGACCTCACAAAGGCATTTGATACTGTGTCACACTCTACTCTTGAACAATTTCTCTAACCTAGGAGTTACCCCACCTACACTAAACTGGTTCCACAGTTACTTACATAATTGAAAACAAGCTGTAAAATGGTCAAATGTTATCTCTCTCTTTCTAGTGAATCCCACAGGAGTCCCACAGGGATCCATCCTAATACCCCTACTTTTTAATATTTTTACTAATGACCTATGTACTGCCTTTACTAGTGGACCACTCATCCAATACACTGATGATTCCAAAATAATCTGTACTTTCTGCACACTACCTCAGGTTCTCTCCGATACTAAACAAACTTTTTCTGATGTTGAATCCTGGCTTACTAACAATCAGCTATTCTTCAACCAAAAAAAGCAAGCTGCTTCTTTTTCAGCCAAAGAACTGTACTACTAACATAAACTACTTCAAAATTCTCTCTGTCGATATCACCACCATTGAAATTGTCCACCACACCAAGCTGCTAGATGTAGTCATGGATGATCACTTACAGTTTGATCTGCATATTTAACAAAACATAAAAAAAACAACCAGGAACTTGGCACACTATACAGAAACAAACTCACCGTAACCTGTTTTTCCAAAACATCCCTTGCCAAAACTTTTCTTCTGCCCTCCCTGCTTTATGGCACACCAGTACTTACCAACTTACAGAGCTCCTCTAGATCCAAAATGGAACAGTGCTATAATAAAGTAGCCAAGTTTGCAACCAACTCAAAAACTAGAACCCACCACTGTCTGTCACTAAAAAAAAACTAAACTGACTAGAATTCCCCACCTACCTACTATATACCCAACTACTAACACTCCACAACATGGTCTACAAACCACTAGCCTCCCCAGCACTAAATAATATCATTAAGCCTTACAAGCCAAACAGAACACATAGGTCTACAGATAAACAGCTTCTCTCTATATCCAAAATCTATATCTATATCTATATATCCAAGCCCTCTAAGACAGCTGGACAAAGCCTCTACTCCCACTCTTTTGCAAAAGCATGGAACTCACATCCAACTACTGTGAGAACTACTACTAACCTACTTGCCTTTAAATCTGTACTGAAACAACACATAATCACCTCCTGGCTGTGCCCTTGCTCTGGTCCAGGCTAATTTCTTCTACAGATCAAACAAGACTGAAATTTTCTTTCACTCTCTCCATCTTTACTTCATTGGTCTGTATTATTTACTTGTATATCTTATAATATTGTGTTTTCTTACTAATATAAATGTCTAATTACATCTGCCTCATAACAATGTACCTGTTTACTTGTAACTCTTGTAATTTTTATGTTATCTGTATACATTTTGTACATTCTCTGTATGTAATTGGAGATTTTCTCCCCGGGCCTCAACAGAAAATGGGTTCTTTCTGACCCAGTCAGACTATCCCGGTAAACAAATGTCAAATTAATAAATCTGATAAGAGGAAGATGGTAATAGCAGTATCCCAAATGATGGTGTGAAATGCTCTCTCCAATATGAAGCAAGTGCACAAACAGAAAGACCTGTTCGCTGCAGTGAGATTAGAACCCTTACCCAACTAAGTACATGGACTACAGAACTCAGTACTTATGACTACCATAGCACAAGTCTGACATTTATAAGGCTGGAGGACAATTTACAGTGGATGACATCATCATTGGATGTTTGATAGAAGATGTTGGGAGGCCTGCATGAAATGGAAGTGTAGGCATGTCCAACTGTCAGTATTGGTACTTCATGGGATTGTAGTGATGATTGCAGGATACACAATTATGCTTTTCTGATTAGACACACACACACACACACACACACACACACACACACACACACACACACACACACACACACACACACACACACACACACCACTTGGCTGCTCTGAGATTAGAATTCCTACCTAAGTAAGTACATAAATTAGAGAGGTCAGTACTTAATACAAACACCACAGCACAAGTCTGATATTTACAAGGCTGAAGGCTGCAGGAAAATTTATAATGGATGATATCATCACTGGATGTTTGAGAGAAGATGTCTGAAGGACTGTCTGAAATGGACATTTAGCCATGTACAACTATCAAGATATTAAAGTTCTGCATGTTACCAGATTGATGAATGTGCAAAATGTAGCATTTGTTGTTGCTGTGTTTCCAATGTGCAGGTATGCTTTAAGAGACAGCTTTACAAACTATATGCAAACAGCTGTCCACATTACTACAAGTACTGGAAAATCTAAGTGTATTGTCATTATAAAGATGCGCATGGTATACAAGAAAGCATTTGTTATTTATTCCTGTAGTATAGTTGATATATTTGTGAACAAGTACTGACAGACCAAGTTTGAAGTGCCTGGGTGAAGGTTACAGCTAGGTGCAGTGTAAATACATGTTCTTTCCTTGGAAAGTGCCTTCCTTCTGTTTGCATTTTTACATATACTTCCATGAGATGAAGATTAAATGGACAGTAAACATAGGTAATACATGATACTGTGCAGTTTCCATAGTGCACTGCTGAGCAGCTGATTTTCAAGATCGAAGGTGAAGTGTTTGCACATGGGAGATGCACATTTCTACTACTTTCCCTGTTTGTGCATAGTTAAGCACCGAGCAAATGCAAGCCTTATTGATAAGATTATGAGAGTTCTGAGTATGGAGTGTATAAAACACAACTGCTGCTTAGCCAACTCTGCAGGTGTAAATGCATTAACATATGTCTTTTGAAGCCCAGAGGATATAGGGTTTGAATCCAGGTGTAAGTAATAGTTTTATGTGTGTTTTTATAGTGCAATGAAATAATTCTCAACTCTGTTTGCATTGGTGGTTTAGTGGTAGAATCCTTGCCTCCCACACAGAAGATCTGGGTTCAATTCCTGACCAATGCAATGTCTCATTTATAAACAGAACATGCTGGAGGGAAAGGTTCCTAACCCAGAGACTGCCCATACTCTGGAACAAACTTCCCATTCATGTCAAGCAGAGCACTTCACTAGCCCTCTTTAAGAGAAATTTTGACAAGTAGATGGGCAATAGGAAGTTCACCCTGGGTATCACTTCAGTGGCCTTGCTTGAAAGGGGTACTGGGAAGTAACTTTGGGTGGCATGATGCCAGGGAATCTTCTTGGGCTAGGCTTATATAGGCTCCAAGGCCGTTAGCCTAGTACACACCTATGAACCTACATGCACTGTGTGTTACCTTAGCGCAGCTTATTTAAACTGAATTGCATGGAGGTAACTGCAACATTGAAGAGCTGTTCACCATCACATTGGCATTTGTACATGATGCCAAACTCCACTGAAACACAAAGAACAAAAAAAGTGAAGGGCTCCATTGTTTTTTTTTTTTTTTTTTACTTACAGGTGTTGTGTGTGATTCTATTTCTTTGACCAGATTAAAGGTGCTAAAATGAGGTAGATAAAGAACAAAGGGAAAGCAATATAGGAATGTGCAGATGGAAGGTAGAAAAGAACCACAGCTATCCACTTCTTCAAGTGAGACTCTAGTCCTCACTTCAGGACTGTCATCACAGTCTCCTTACTCCACTGACTGTTGGAGTGCTTGACATATTCTCCTATGGACCATAAGGGAGAGCAGCCTCTCCACCCAGCCTAAGCATGCACCAATGGTGCTATGCACATCCCTATGGACCAACCCTGGCATCTCCTGGTGGGTGATAAAACCTCCACTTTCACCAGTACTCCCAGAGGGTACCACAGCACCAGCTGCCAAGGTAGTGTTACCTTAGGGTGCATATAGTGCATGGGGATGCAGAGGCAGTACTGCCAGATAGGGTCCCAGATGTGCTGGATGTCAGTGCTGGAGCCAGTGGAGCAGGGACAGGCAGAGCCACTGGGGTAGTCTAACTCCCTGTGCTGTAAAGCATTTTGTGATTTGTCAGAGATGAATGACATGGAAATGTTTTGACGACACATAGAAAAAAAGAGAAACAAGGGTTGGGGTGAGAGAGAAAAAAAGAGATAAAAATAGTACCATCATATGTGACACACAAAGCATTATCACAATAATAAAGTATTTTATCTGAACTTTTACATTTAAGTATACTTCTTAATGACTACAAACTATAAGTAAGGATTGCTCAAAGTAATCCTTGCAATGTGCATATATTACACATATGCTTGGTCCAATTATATAGATTAAGTTAACAGCAGGGCATTTATGTCACATGTGTAGAAATTAATTTATGTAATATTTTTAAAGGATTTTACTATTTTATATTTAATACTTGTGCTATTTGAACCCACAATGTCTGACTACAGTCTTAGACTTGACTCCTACAGTTGGCTTGTGCTACAGAATAATGCATAGGTTCATAGGTTGGTACTAGGCTATCAGCCCTAGGGCCTATACAAGCCTAACCATAACAATTCCCTGGCTATTTCTTCCCACACTATTTACTTCCTTGGACTCCTGTCTAGCAGGGCAACTGACATGATCCCCGGGGTGAATTTCCTTTCTCCCATCCAATTGTCAAGGTTCCTTTTGAAGAGGTGCCAAAGAGGCACTCTGCTTGACATGTATGGGCAATCTATTCCAGAGTCTGGGGAGTCTCTGGGTCAGGAACCTATCCCTCCAGCATGTTTTGTTTATTGTGATGACAAGGTTTAGATCCCTGGAGTGTGTGGCTCTGAGGGATTGGGATTTCTTTAAGTGTAGCATGATCAACAGCTCTGGGTTTGACATGGCCTTGTATGTTAAGCAGAAATCGCCTCTGAGTAGACGATATGTGACAGAGTATAGCTGGAGTTTTTTAAGGCGGTCAGCATAGCGCATCTGCTTTAGGCCTGTGATTCTTTTAGTGAGGTATTTCTGCGGCCTTTCCAGTTGTTGCAGATGTCTTGAGAGGTACATACCAAACGGGGCATTGTATTCTATAATGGGTCTAATGAGGGATGAGTACAGTGGGACAATGACCTCCTTTTTTCTGGATGAAAAGCCCTTAGTGATGAGGTGTGCCACATAGAAGGATTTCCTGACTGGAAAGTATTGTGCATGCATACTTGCATTTACAGTTAGGCTATGTAAGCTTACTTTGCTACAACTGCATAGAAAAGAAATAAATTTAAAAGGTAAAATAATATTCCTACTGTGCTGCATACATACTGCTTGCTTCCCTTAGTCTCTCTAGATGCTCAGCATGGGCCCCTGCATTTGCCATAATCTCTGCACTGGCTGTGGAATGAAGACAAGAAATCAAGAGAAGAGTATTGTGCATACAAGTCTTGCCTAGGTTCAGCTTTCTATCTACTATAAATTCTCTTTATCAGTATACTTACACAACTGTGAGATGTCAGCTGTTCTGAGCTCATTCAGCCGCTGGTTGAATGTATCTCTTTTCACCTTTTCAGGTCATTAAAGTGATGCCTACACTGGTCTCCAGTGAGTGAAATGCCAGTTGCACTGGAGACAGCCTTGATCAGACTATTCCAAGCCTCAAACTTGTACTGAGAGCTGATATAGTCTCCGTACAAAAGCTTTTGGCTGTGTTTCTTTATAAGGAATCCAGTGAAGCTTCTGGACTCCTAAATACCTACCTCTGTGCCCTAAATTGGGCACCTTCCCTTCTACCACCAAACATGTCCAATCAGGGAGAACAGCAATAGCTAAGAATAATTCCCTGCCAATGCATGCTGCTGCATTTACTGGTGTGCAAACCCAAACAATGATGCCAACTGCATTTGAGAGATGTAAAGCAGAGAGCAACAGTGCCAAACAGACAGGAAAGAAGTTTTGTAAATTGAAAAGTTAATCTGACACTTGGCATTAGTTTGAGAGTTGTTTGCTACTCCTATAACTGTTAGATGATTTAACTTTGCAGACATGCACTGGGGTCATAAATTTCATGACCTGACACATTTTTGGTTTGACTTTATACATTGATAGACTTGATTTTTACAATGTGGGATCCAAACCTATGCATAAGAAACAAAACATTTTCTTCCACAGTGGTGATTTTCCATCCTTCCCACAGAAGTGCTACGCAGATATACTCATGAATTATATATAAATACACGAGAGACTGAGGGGTTAACTATGTATGTGTGTGACCTGACAAGGTCCTAGTTTATACATTCATGTGTATGAGTCTTATTGATAGCTGAAGGCCATCCAATGCCAGACATCAAAATTATAATTACAGAAACACAGTAGTCAGTATACTCTCTCTCATACATATAATTCATATGAGCTCCACCACTATGCATACTTATTGTTATTTATAATTATATTTAAGTTTTTTATGTGATATTTAATATAAAGTGAAATGAAACGGAAAAATATTTGGAATTTCATGTATTAGAATCCAGGACCATCTCTAACTGCAGCTCTACACTTATACCTGCTGCCACGGGAATAGTTAAATAACAGTTGTATATTTTCCCATTGATTAACTTCTGTATGTTAACCCCCATGCAAAACCACTTAGCATGTTTGTGCAGTGTCCCACATACTTGATAGAATGTATCCATTGTGAAATTGTCTACTGTCTGCTTCCTCTGTTCAGGAAGATTTCTAACTGCCACGCAATTATGTGACATTGCATGATGGAAAGCAAATGATGCAGCAATATATCCTTCTTGATATCGAGAATGTCTGCATCCTGTCTGCAGGTGTTCTCTGTCTGCTTTCTGTGTGGGCCAAGCTAAACTTGTTTTAGCCTTGTGAGCAGTGTTTATTAGGTTTCATCCAAAAAAGGCAAAGGTGAGACTTGAACTATGATCTACAGATAGTATATGCTGTGTGAATCAACATGTTTAGTAGATGTGCTACACACACAAGTGATCCACAAGTGTAGTTTATGTATTGGTTATCAAAAAAGTATATTACATGGCATTTATTCTGTTTATCCACTTCCCATGTTTCCACTAAGATGTGCAGCTTGCAAATACTGGCATTAAAAAAAAACAAAAAAAAAAAAGAAAAGAAATCTATAAAATAATCAACACTACAAAATATATGTTAGTATGGGTTCCTTTCAGAAACCCAAAAGCTCATTTACCCAACTTTCTAAAGAGAGAGAGATGAAAAAAAAAACTCCAGAAGACAGACTGCTTGGAAAAACAACATTTCACTACAGGTAAGTAACCACATGGCCAGCATGTTGACCTTTACTCCTTACCTCTACGATAGTGTGATCACAGAGTTGGTATATTTAGTTGGGGGAGTTTGTTTGCTTCGTTTTTTGTTTGTTTGCAGGGTTGGCCAAGTGGTTACTTACCTGTAGTGAAATGACAGTGTTCTGAGAGGTCGGTCTTCTGGAGTTTCAGTTTTTTCATCTTGGTCTTTTGAAATTCAGGTAAGTGAGCTTTCAGGCTTATGAAGTATACCTGTTAGTACACATAAAAGATTTGTACACAAGTCTGGATTTGAACTCTTACAGCAATGAACCTTCAAAACACAGTAAAGGTGTTTTATTCCTCTTTGCCACAGAAAATGCTTTGGAGTAGAGAATGAAAACCATTGTACATAACAGCAAGTCCAAAATCATCCACAGTATTAACAAGACTTATGGCACTAGTACACTTCTGAGTTTTTTGTATATGTGTTAATTTCAGATGTAGTGCAATGAGTGATCACACAACCATTTATGACTATTGTTTGCAGAAATGCAGCTCTGTCTTATCTCTTTATGGTGTTCACTATTCTTTTATCGGAGCAGTAATCTGAGACATGCAGTTTGTAAGGCATTTTGTATCATTGTCCTTAAAATGTGTGAGAATGTTAAATGACAATAATATACAATTTTAACAAATGCAGTTGTATAGTACAGTAGTCCTATATATCCCTCCTGGCAATAATATTCCCATACTAGAGGAAATCCTAGCATGCACATCCATCAACATAACTACTGAAACAATAATTCTTGGTGATGTTAATATCAATTTGTTAGATTTCTCACAGCAACACTCTTCCTCAAACATCAACCTATATAACTACAGCCAGTTAATCACTGATATTAGCTGACCAAACAAAAACAACAGTGGTACAGTCTTGGATTGGATCCTGGTCTCTGACCCCAATAAAATCTTCACCACAGGAATTCTCCCAAATTGTATCAGTGACCACTTACCTGCCTTTATAATACATAAAACCACCACAGCATTAAACACACATCACTATAGAAAGACTAGAAACTTATCCCATGATTGCCCTACAACCTTTAACAATACTTTAAATAGCATTAACTGGGATCCCTTAAAACATTTCATCCAGAGAAAGTGGTAGAATTTTTCAACTCTACATTCCTTAACATCTTAAATAACCTTGCATCACCCCGGCTAAAATGAGTAAAATCTAGCCACACCCCATGGCTTACTAGATCAACCAAACAGAACATGGCCACCAGGGACAAAGCATAGAAACTTTGGCAAAAGCACAGAAACCCCTCTGACCTCATAACCTACAGACACCTTCATAACCAAGTAAAGCTCCTAGTTATTAAGGATAAAAAGAGTACTATCATACATTACAAAACCAACACAAACAAAATCCAAAACAATTCTGGATTACAATCAACACTATACACACAGGACCAAATAACCCCTGTCCAAATCCAGAAAATAAATATAGAAATAGCCACACTGTTCAACACATATTTTATAAACACAGCTAATCTCACCACCAACTTCCCTCAAAATCATAAACTAGTCCCAAAAAAAACTCAGACTCTCCACAAAGTGTGAAAGATAAAAGTATTTATTTCCAAATTGAAGCACACACCTTCATAAGCGATTTTATCCCTTCAAAGAGACTTCATCAGATAAAAACCCATACCAATACTACTCTTTTTATACATACCATCACCAATCAAATAATTACATTCAATTAATTAAGAAAAAATCCACCCATTTTAAAAGGGCAATGCTTATAATTTTCCATTCCAGTTGTCCCTTATGTAAAATAAAATAACTTGTGTCAAACTGTTCTGTATTACAATTTTTAACTAACTAAAAATACAATATGTTTCTTATTTAATATATATATATAAATAAATATATAAATAGGTATACCATTAAGTTAGGACATCTGATTTTCCAAAGGACACTTGATCATCAAGGCCAGGAGGTAGCATGGCATTTAAATTCAACTACCCCCCAAGTTTCCTTTTCAGAAGCAACCTTTGCCAGTCACCACCACTGGGGTTGGTCTTAATTTTTTTCCAAAATACCAAAGGTAAATTTTTGAAGTTAGTACATATACATGAATGTCTATACAGAGCATTTGTTTCCTTCTTATTACTTATATTGTATACATGCTCATAAATTCTCACTTTTAATGCCCTTTCTGTCTTCCCAATATAAAATGCTACACAATTGTCACATTTGGCTAAATAAACAATTTTGCTGATGGCACAATTCCCATTGACAAATACTACCTTACTTTGTAACATATTATTAAAAACTATACTTTTTTCATTTGATATATAGATACATTGTTCACAACAGCTGCAGGGCATTGTTCCCCTACCAGAGTTTTCTAAATTGTTCACCCCATTCTCTAAAAGCAGTTTAAAATTCCTTTCCATCTTATGGGAAAAAAACAGGTTCATGCCCCACTAGTTCATATATTTCCTTACTTACTCTAAAAATATTCCAGTCCCTTTTTACAATTCCCCTTATGTCATTCATGTAATGGCTATGCTCTAAAACCAATGCCCTTTCAAAATGACCATCTCATGCGACTTCCTTGATCTTAACATCTCTCTTCCTAAGAAGGGCTGATATTTAGTTCCCCATTCTTGATATACTTCTTTGAAATAGGAGGTCTATGATTCTTTCTAAATAACTCCTATCCAAAAACATCTCCTTTAACTTAACCAATTCATCCCAAAGAACCTCATAAACAGATGTCATCCTTGTTACTCAAATAGCTTGCCCTTTTATCAAGCTTCTTTTGTGGAAATGCAGGTGGTTACTAGAGTAGTGCAAGTATGCATTACAAAAGGTTTCTTTTCTAAAAATATTACACTTAAAACCACTTGTCTTATGGGAGATCCATGTGTATAAAAAACTAATCCCATCACAACTCCAAGAATAAGTAAACTTGAAAAAAATGGGAACAATTCAAATAATTTAAAAAACTTAGGAATCTCCTCTACAGCACCATCCCACAAAATAAATATGTCATCCAAAAACCAGCCATACAGATGTAAATGCTTGGCATAAGGGCTATGGAAAACATACTCCCTTTCCCAACCTAACATGACAATACTGGTAAAAGTTGGCGCACAAGATGCACCCATAGTTACACCTGTAACTTGTTGATAATACCCTCAAAATGCACACAATTGTTTTCCAAAACAAATTCCAATAACTCTGCTACAAGAGAGATGTTTTCCTTCCATAAGGATGAAAAAAGGTGTAAAATCTCTTGAAAATATTGTACACCCTCACCCTTGGGAATTGTAGAAAAAAATGCACTATATCAACAGTTAAAAAGACCAATTCCCTTTTCTATAAATTTTGTTTAAGTCGACTCAAAAAAAAAATCCCATAAATCCTTCACCAAGTGGGGCATGTTGATTACTACTTCTATTACCAATTTATCTATTAACACTGCTGTGGGTGGGTTTTTGAACCTTTTGCTGATACAATAAACCTAAGGGAAGGGTTGGTAAAGCTTTTATGGACTTTGGGAATCCCAAATATGTTTGAGATTATAGGTTTTGGTTGTTGTAAAAACTGATATATATCCAAATCAATATGTTTGTTCCCTCAAAATCATCCTAACCCATCAAACCCTCTGACTACAAATAGCTCCTCTTCCCACCCACATAAATTCTCCCTAGTACCTATCCCTACTGCCACAGTAAAGAAACTATTTTTGAAACTAAAACCATGCACTAATGCTCATGACAACCTGCCCCCAGAATTCCTTCAAAAATCAGCAAATTCCATTGCCTGCCCTGTCAGCTTACTTCTTAATAGGTCCATTCATGAAATTTATGTTCCCACCCTTTGGAAAAAAGCATTTATTCTCCCACTTCACAAAGCTGGAAATAACACAGACATCTCCAACTTTCAACCCATTGCCATCCTCTCTCCTATCTCAAAGATCCTTGAAAAATGCATTCACAGTCAATTTCTTAACTATCTACATGACGATAACCTACTGTCAAAGTCAAAGTTAACTTCATTGTCATTTAGAACTACACATGTGTAGCCTAAACTAAATTTCATGCATCAGCTCAGTTCTTGAGATTACAAAGAAAAGTGAAACAACACATACAAGTAGAGGAGTAAACATAACTAATAAATACAATACTACTCCCAATACAGAAAACAAGAGCAGAGACATCTATCAACACTTATATACAAAAATAATACCCTCCCCTGAGTTAAATTAACTACCCTATTTAAAGTAATACAAAACACACTACAGATTGAAATGCCAAAGTTATTTGTCTAACATTGCACTTGAGTGAGTTAAATAATACTGCCTATGGATATAATAAATAAATATTGCACTTACTTGGAATACATGTAAGTATATATTGCACAAATAAATAAAAATTGACTTATTATGTGTCCAGACCCCTGGAACTAGTGCCCGAGTTCAGAAGTCTAATCACTGCAGGATAGAAACTGCTACTGAATATTGTAGTCCTGCAGTGGATGTTGCGATAACTCCTGCCCGATGCCAGATGCTTAAACAGTCCATTCACAAGAAGCATGTCATCCTGTATTATTTTGGTGGTCTTTTGGATGCTTCTTGTAGAATAAAGATGTACTGATGGAAGACGGGAACCTGTTACCTTCTCTGCAACCCTCCCCACTCTTTGTAGGGCCTTCCTTTCTGTAACTGTGCAGCTTCCAAACCGCACTGGGAAGCTGCAGGTGAGGATGCTCTCTACTGCACCTCTATAGGAGGTGGAGAGAATGTGAGGAGGAAGCTTAGCTTTTTTCTGCCTTCTAAAAAAGTGGAGGTATTGGTGCGCTTTCTTAACCAGTTGGCTGGTGTTTCCCAACCACAACATACACCCAGGAATTTCATACTCTTAACCCTCTCCACACTCTCACCATTGATCTTAAGCACTGGATGGTTTCTTCTCCTTTTCCTGAAGTTAATGATAATCTCTTTAGTCCTGCTGACATTCAGGTCAAGGTTGTTCCCCTTGAACCAACTGATCAGTGATGCCATCTCCTCTCCATAGACCCTTTCATCTTCCTTTGTGATGAACCCCATGACTCAGCAAACTTGATGATGTGGTTGGAATTGTTCTTAGCATAGCAATTGTGGTTCAGGATGGTGAATAACCATGGGCTGAGAATACATCCCCATGGAACCCCGGTGTTAATCATGATGCACTTTGACATGTTCTTAACTGAACACACCCTCTGTCGTCTCTCAATTATGAAGTCCAGGATCCAGTTACAGAGATGTTTATTGATTCCTAAATGTGCCAGTTTTTTTTATCAGCTGCAATGGTACTGCTATATTAAATGCAGAGCTGAAGTCTATGAACACCATCCTCACATAGCTGTCTTTGCCCTCTAAATGCTCAAGGAAGATGTGTAGTGCTACTGATATAGCATCAGCCGTGGATCGGTTAGCTCTTTATGCAAACTGCAGAGGGTCAAAATCAGGAGGTAGGCATGATGAAAGATGCTTTTTGATCAGCCACTCAAAACATTTCATAACAGTGGATGTCAGAGCAACTGGTCTGTAGTCATTAGGGCTGGAGAGAGTGGTTTTCTTAGGTACTGGGATGATGTAAGTTTCCTTGTAGCATGAGGGTACTTTTGCCATGGCAAGAGAGGTGTTAAATATTTCCTTGAGCACTGTGCATAGTTGATCAACACAGCCTTTTAATACCTTGCCCAGAATGTTGTCTGGGCCAGCATCCTTCCTGGGGTTCACTTTCCTTAGATCTCTTACCTCCTCTGTGCTGAAGCTGAGTACTGCATCCTTCTCATCAGTGGGTAGCTTTAGTACCAACCTCTCAGCAACCCAGCATGGTTTTAGACCCAGACATAGCACCACTACAGCTCTTATATCCTTCTTGGACTCTGTTATTTGGTCTTGTGCTGCTGGGAAATGTGTCTCCTCACTATTTCTTGACCTTTCCAAAGCCTTTGACACTATCTCCCACCCTCTTCTTCTTCTTGCAAAACTGTCCAACATGGGAATCTCTCCCTCTACTCTACACTGGTTTTCTAACTACCTCACAGAGAGACAACAAGCTAATAAGTGGCAACACTCCTTCTCTCCATTCCCCAACACTGCCACTGATGTCCCCCAAGGATCCATTTTAGGGCCACTGTTGTTCACCATTTTTATCAATGACTTCCACTCCAGTCTTACTCAAGGCACAGTCATCCAATATGCAGATGATTCTATGCACTGCCAATTCTCCACCCAAACTCCTGAAACATACCCAGTCAGCTCTCACTTCCACCAAAATATGGATGGCTAATAACCACCTTGCCCTAAACCCTAAAAAAACTAAACTTGTGCTAGTCACCCCTAAAAGACCATCACTATAAACAAAGACTTTTTCTCAATTCTGTCCCAAGATAACACTACTATAGAGGTTGTTCCACATACTAAACCTCTAGGTATCATCATAGATGAAAACCGAACTTTCGGCATGCATATTCACAGTGACATTAAAAAAGTACACCAGAAACTGAGTATGCTATACCAACATAAAACATTCCTCAATTACTCCTCAAAACCATCCCTAGCCTCCTCCTTCCTGCTCCAATTTCTTCTATATGGTGCTTCTCTTTTTACCAGTATACAGGGTGGTATTAAATCCAAGCTAGACTCATGCTATAACAAAACTGCAAAGTTTGTCACTAATGGGAGATATTCATCTTATCACTGTAGCTCTCTTCAATTACTAAACTAGCTAGAACTCATCATCTTACATATATACAACTAGCAACTGCCCACAAACTAATACTCAATCCATCCAGCTGCTCTGCCCTTTCTACTCTAGTCACACTGTACCACCCAAATAGACCTCTCCGATCTGAAAATCAAATGCTCTTGAAAGTTGGAAAACCTTACCTCTCTGCAGGTCAAATGCTCCACTCCTTTTCCACTGCCAGACTATGGAACTCTATCCTACCTTCACTCAGGTCCACTAGAAATGCATCTTTCTTCAAAAAATCTTTGAGAAACATCTTTCTTCCCTGTAGCTATGCACATGTGCTAGTTCCTCACAACCTATAACCTGACTTTTGCTTTCTCCTTCAGCTACTCACCTCCAGTTTGTTTCCACTCCCACTGCCACCTTTCCTACCTCCATCCTTATATAGCCTTCTAAAATGTCATCTTTATCTCTGGATGATAATCTATTTTTTATCTATGTATACATGTATTGTCTGTAGATAGAGTTATGTAGAGCTGCATTGCTTTCTTACTCTTTAAGACTTTGCTTACTTTGTTTAAAACATGTTGTATTAGCAAACTGAGTTTTAATCTAATACATGTATTGTATAAATCATTGTGGAGCTTTTCTCCCCAGGACTACACTGAAAAGTGGCACTAATTGGCCCAGTGTACCTTTCCTGTAAACAAAAACAAATAAATAAATACATAACAAATAAATGCAGGGAGGCTGAATGTTACTAAACAGACACTGTGAAAATGTGTGCTGCTTACTTACATTTAAAACCTTGATACAATTACTTCTACACTTTGTAAGTCTAATCTGGCTGACACACCTACTAGAGCTAAGGGAGTCTAAATTGCTGTTGTGTTTTCCTTCGCCCTATCATTAATCATTCACAGTCACAATCCATTAGCAACAAACACTGAGGGAGTGCCTGCACTATGTTTGCATGGGTCTATATTAGATGAACGAAAGTTCATCTTAGCGAATGTTCACATGAGAGAATATCCAGGTACTCGAAACTGCAATTGTGGGAGTCTGCGCCTCCCACACCCCCCTAAATATATATTTCAACTCCAAGATTGCACTACACTGAGGAAAGGGCAAATATTCCCATCCTCACTGTACCGCAATCTCACAATTGCGGTTTCGAGTTCCGCAATATTCGCTCATGTGAGCGTTCACTAAGATGAACTTTCGTTCGTCTAATATAGACACTGTTTACATCTGTGACACAGAGTCAAGAATTTGGGATTCAGCAATGCTAATGAGTTCATGCCTCATCTGCATCTTCACCATGCTCACAGGCCTGAATCTACACTATAAAACGATAACCTTATAGGGGTCTATATTACCAAAGCGAAAAACCCTATTCCCGAATACCTAAATGTCGACACCTATACTGCAAACCACAAAAATCCCGAATGCACTAAATTGCAAAAAAAAAATATCGAACTGTAATAGTCGGCCAACCCCACCACCCACTACATACTACCCACCCAAAAAAAATAAATAAACCACACACATACACTAACCAAACCCTACTTCTAACCGAAGGTAAAGCACCAAAACCCTACCTCTAACCCTACACTAAACCCCACATACACAACTAACTATGCACTATCCTTAACCCCTCCCTAACCCTAAGGTCCGTAACTACCGCACACGTCCCCTACACACAAAAACGAAAGTTCATCCAAACAAAATAAATAATCCACATACATACATTTAACAAAACCCTACTTCCAACACTATACTAAACCCCACATACACAACTATCTAGCACTATCCTTAACCCCTCCCAAACCCTAAGGTCCGTAACTACCGCACACTTCCCCTACAGACATACACCCAAACAAGATAAACAATATGCATACATACACTTAAAATAACCCTCCTTCTAACACTACACTAAACCTTGCATACATTACCCATCTATACACTTACCTTAACCCAAATCCTAACACTAAAGTCCTATCTATCACACACTTACCTTACGGTGCTATATCGCAGACGGGCCAACCAAAACAAATCGACATTTCGGAATTAGCGGTTTTGTACATTCGGGATTTCCATGCTTCACACAATATGGGTCAATGTCTTCGTATTCGCTCATACGGTTTTTCGCGTTTGTAATATAGACCCCCTTATAGCTAGGGAACCTGAAGGTGAGGAAACTTGTTTATGTGGATAACACAGAAGGCTGCTGTTACTTTGTATTTTTCTGCACAGAAGACTAAAGATCTTGATAAGGTATGATTGCATTTTTCAGTTATATACCAGACATGCTCATATGTCAATAGGAAATATATATATGTATTACCAAATGCTATTTTTATCTGCATGCACTTCTTACTGACGGCATAGGCATTATTGTCAGGACATTTTACTTTCTCATATGTACAGCCTTATTTAACTTTTATCACAAGTGTTAATGTTAAAACTGTTTCTCTTTACACTCTTCTATTGTTATTTCAGTAAAATGTAAATGCCCTATATTGTCAATGAAATAGGGGAGTGCTGGTCACAGGTAGAGGTGACTGGCAATTGCATAAACATGAATATTCTGTGGTAAATTTGTACACATTTTAGGGACAGTTTATTTGGTAGAATTTATAACAATTCACTGATGTTTTATTCCTTTGTTTGGTACAGAAATGTAATTTTCCTGATGTTTTGGGGGTAGGGGAGTCAAGTTCCATTTGTGTTGCCACAACCAAAATGCTTTTACAGAGGTTTGCTTTGCTATTGTTACTCCTTGTTTTAGATCAAACCTTTGTTTGTAACTGTGATATTTTACAAACACATAACCCTTTTTATGTGTGAATAACCTAAAAGTTTTTTGCTTCTCCAGTGGGTAATATTGAAAAACTAATAATATGTATCATATCTAAGCAGGACTTTATGTGATATTTATGTGCAGTATCCTTTTGTGTTTTATGTCACCTACATGATAGCGCACCAACTTGTATTCAGTAAGTGGCTCTACACACTGTGTAGAGCCATGCAAACATGATAAACACCATAGCATGCTAATTACAGAATAAGCAGCTGAATTGTATGTTAATCAACAAATCCAAGATGGAAGAGCTATTCAACAAACTGTAAAGCAACCGAGTAGACTCAGTGCTGGTTTTTCCTGTGAATTCCAAAACCTACTGGAATACAGCCATGGAAACTAGTCTACAAAGAAACAATGTTAGGGGCTGTTGTTGCTCTTATTGATGTGTATGTGCAGCAGGCCCATGTCTATGCTGCTGCTGCTGCTAATAGACCTCGACCAAGAAGGAGAAGGGTGTTTAGACCCTGTTTAACTTTCTATGGTCTGCATGTTGTGGAAATTATAGAATGCTACAGGGTGGATAGAGACACACTACAGGAACTCTGCAACCTCTGTCATCCTCAACTGAGAGCAAGGCAAACTGAATGCTATGTTGGAGGAGAAGGTAAACAATTGCACCACACCACACTCATCACATAGTCTCAGTAAATCTACACCACCAAAATCCACACATAGTAACACAAAAACATTCACGGAGGCTCTCAATAATAATCTGTCTAAGCAACAGAGACCTCCAAAGCAGAAACGCAAGCAACCCCCATCGCCCAACACAACCCATATGACACATAGCCCACAGACTCAGTGTGCCACTCAACCACAGTCAATAAGGCAAAACAACATACCCAACACACTAGTCATAGGCGACTCTATAGTCAGGCACACTGATGTCCCACTCACCAGGCTAAACAAGGAGAAGGTTACTGTCAGCTGCCTGTCGGTTGCCAGGATCCGCCACATAATCCATGCACTCAGGTCACTCCATAACAAGTACAAATATGACTCTGTCATTGTCCATGTTGGTGTGAATGACCTGAGATGTACCTCCCTGGACTACATGAAAAAAGACATGGAAGAGCTCTCCGATCTTGTAACCCAAGCAGGTATGACCCTAGCCCTGAGTAGCATTCTGCCATTGCCCAGAATGATACTGCAGTACAAAGACAAAATGATTGACTTCAACGATTGGCTAAGCTTCTAGTGTCATTCTAAGGGGATCCAGTATCTGTCTGCTTGGGATGACATGGTCGACAGACCACGATGCTTTGCCACAGATGGCCTGCACCTGTCACCCCTGGGATTCTGGATACTAGCTAAGGCTCTTGCTGCCCCTATAGTGCCTTTTTAGGCAAGGTTCAAATAACAAATTCACCACCATAACAGGAACAGGCCAGCAAAAACTGAGGGTAATGCTACTCAATGCTAGAAGTTTAAATCTCATAATGCACTCACTCAAGGCACTCCTTAAAATGGAGAACATTGATATCTGTTCATTGACTGAGACCTGGTTCAAGGCTCCAGAGAGCACCCCTGCACTACCAGGCCATAACTCATACCACACTTTTCGGCCATGTAACCTGGACCAAAACACCAAAGGCGAAGGTGTGTCCATATTCATTAAGGATATCCACATCTCCAGGCTAGTTGCTCAGCATAATGCATACGAGGTTATCCAAGTGCAACTAACTCTGGGCAAAACTGCAATCCAAATTGTAGCTTGCTACAGATCCCGCACCATGTCCCAGGTTCCCACTCCTCTTTTCTTGATGTACTGGAAAATATTAGGGTTCAACCAAACACCCTAATAATGGGCGACTTCAACTACCCCACCATTAACTGGGAAAACTACTCATGTACCAACTCCTTAGCTCAACGCTTTCTGGAATCCATAAACTTCAATGCCTTGGATCAACTTATCCACACCCCCACCAGGGGCAACAATATCCTAGACCTAGTCATTACCAACATGAGTGACCGGTGTTCCTCACCTGAAGTCAACTCCTCGTTTGTCCGATCCGACCATAAGCTAATCACCCTTGATATCCACATCCCGCCCCCACCCCCATTAAGGAAACCACGGTAAAATATTTCTCCAAAGCCAACTTCATGCTTCTTAAGACAGAAGTGATGAACTTCATGACAGTCATGCAGGTGGACAATACAGTTATAACTGCTGAATCCTGCACAAATGCACTCTATAAGCACCTATACGAGTGCATGGATCGTGCTATCCCAAATAGAACCAAGATGCTATCCTCCAGAAAAAGGAAGCCAATCTGGTGGTCCCCTACCATAAACAAACTGTATAACAGAAGGAAGAAACTGTTGCAAAAGAGAGTAAAATCCCATGAATGGAGGAGCCCCCTGGTCAGCCTCAGTAAGAAGCTGAGATCCCTTATAAGATCCTCCAAAGCTAGCTACGAAAACAAAATCGCCACTAATTCTAAGGACAAAGCATTCTATAGCTATGTCAAGAATCTTGATGGCAACACCCAGATCTGCTCTGAGTTACAGCACAAAGGCATGAAAATTACAGAACCAACTGATATTGCCAACATCCTGGCAGATAGGCTCAGTGCTAACTTTATCCCCCCTCACCCCCTAAAGGGCCCATATCTATACAGGAAGAATTCAGAGTCCCTGTAATCACAACTACGCAGGTAAAAGCTGCACTCTCTAAAGCCAAAAACACAGCATCTATGGGACCAGACAACATCCCAGGCTGCGTTTTACATGAACTTCAGAATGAACTGGCTCCCCACTTAAGCACCATGTTCAATAACAGCCTCACATCAGGCTTTGTGCCCACTGAATGGCACACAGCAACAGTTATCCCACTCCATAAAGGGGGAGCCACCACTGATCCCGGGAACTATTGACCTATTAGTCTGACAAGCCTGGTCTGCAAGGCCGTGGAACGTATCATCATGGAACTCATAAACAAAGACATTGTTAACCTCCAAACTCTGGATCCCACCCAGTTCAGGTTTGTGAAAGGCAGATTATGCCTCCTGAACCCGATTGACTACTTTGAGGCAGTCACCAAAGCCATAGATGAGGGTAAGGTGGTTCACACAGCCTATCTTGACCTCGCCAAGGCTTTCGACACCATCCCCCATTGCAGACTCCAAATCTGACCTCAAAGAAGTGACAAGTGGAGTACCACAGGGTTCTGTCCTGGAACCTCTTCTGTTTGGTAGCTACTTCTCTGAAGTACAGGCTAACACAGAATACCTCTGGCTAACGAAGTTCGCAGATGACTGCAAACTAGGAGCCATAGTCAAGTCCCCAAATGATGTGGACATCCTACAGAAGGGCCTCGCTGAGACAGATGCCTGGTGTCAGAGCCATGGCCTCAAGCTCAATGCCAAAAAGTGCAGTGTCATCCCCTTTGGTAAAAACTCTGTACCCATGAACTACCACATAGGCAGCAATCTACTTAACACCGAATGTGTGACAAGAGACCTTGGGACCCAGGTGGAAAGTAGTCTGTCCTTTGATAGTCACATTGCCACAGTAGTCAGGAAGTCCTTTACATGGCACACCTCATCATAAAAGGGTTCTTATGCAGGAAAAAAGAGGTCATTGTTCCCCTCTACTCGACACTCATTAGACCCATTATAGAGTACAATGCCCCTTTTGGAATGTACCGCACAAGACATCTGCAGCAGCTGGAAGGGCCACAGAAGTACCTCACAAATCCGTAGCATATTGCCTACTCCAAGGTGATCTTTGCCTAATATATAAAGCTATGTCAAACCCAGAGCTGTTGGACATGCTACACCTAAAGAAATCCCAATCCCTTCGAGCTACATGCTCTAGGGACCTAAACCTTGTCACCACAATAAACAGGACATGCTGGAGGGATAGATTCCTGTCCCAGAGACTTCCCATACTCTGGAACAGGCTACCTATCTATGTCAAGCAAAGTTCTTCATCAGCATTCTTCAAGAAAAATCTTGATGAGTGGATGGGAAATAGGAAATACACCCAGGGATCACTTCTGTGTCTGCTCGACAGTGGCACAGGAAAATAACTTTCTTGGGTGGCGTAAGGCAGGGAACCTTGTTGGCTAGGCATATGTAGGCCCTTGGGCCGATAGCCTAGTACCTACCTATGTACCTATGAAACTATGAACAACATGCCAGTGACTACATATGTTTTTCCTGTACACCTAAAGACAGAGCCACAACTGTGCAGGAGTTCTACCCTGAAGCCCTGGGTGCCATAGACTGTACACATGAAGAAATCAAAACATCACCTGGGGAACAGGGAAGGGTGTACATAAATAGAAAGGGATTCCACTCCATTAACTGTCAGGTCATGTGTAACACTAAGGGAATCATCCTGAATGTGTGTGCTAGCAACACAGCCAGTTACCACTATTCACACATCTGGCACAACTCTCAACTATATGAGATGTTTACTAGGGGTGGGATATCCAACAGGGTCATTTAATGGGAGATGCAGGTTATGTACTGGAACCATGGCTGATGACTTCCATCAGGGATGCACATACACCAACTGAAGAACACTATAATGAGGCACATGCTCAAATGAGAAATATCATAGACCATGTGTTTGGGCTGCTGAAGTCGCAGTTCCGGTGCCCAGATACATCTGGAGAAGCCCTGCAGTACAATTCCCTTACATGTGCTGAAAGTTTCACTGTCTATGCTATGCTTCACAATATTATCCTGAGAAAACAGCTTCAGAAGTAACACCAAGGGGAAGGGCCACACATCCCACCACCACTGGCAAGGTCAGCACAGCCACAGGCAGGTGAGGAGTCAGAGAGGGAACCAGCAGTTGTTGTGGGTGTAGGCAGATGTAGACATGCACAATATGGACTCACACTGGCCACACACTTGTTCACATCCTACACACATACATATGATAACACTGATGCCAGGCAATGCTCACAACCTTTACTTACTCATGTAATGGCTGTGTACTGCTAGCATCAAACAGTTAGCCCTGAACTAAAACTCTTGCAGCTGCTGGATGTCCAAGGTAAATGCTGAATCTGGAACAGAAAAATAAAGAATACAAATGAATGACACACCCTTGCATACTGTTACTTGGTAATTTAAGTAAGTATTAGGAGGGTGTTTTTTACAGCAAAAGCCTTCGACACAATACCCCACTCGGGCATCATAAATAAGCTCACCAGCTTAAATATCAACCCCTATGTCACAAGATGGGTTGCAAACTGGCTTAGGGATAGAACCCACAATGTCAGAATTGCAGGTGCCATGTCAGACTCTACACCAGTTACAAGTGGCATCCCACAAGGCTCAGTCCTGGGACCTCTCTTGTTCGGTATATATTTCTCTGAGGTACAGGCTAGCACAGGAGGACTATAGATGACAAAGTTTGCAGATGACTGCAAACTGGGGGCCATAATCGACTCACCGGCTGACACAAGCATCCTCCAAAAAGGTCTCACAGAGACGGATAACTGGTGCCAGAGCCATGGCCTAAAGCTAAATGCCAAAAAGTGCATAGTCATCCCCTTTGGGAAAAACAAAGTGCCCACAAATTACCACATAGGTGGTAATCCATTAAGTACGGAAAAGTAATTAGGGATTTGGGGACCCAAGTAGACTGCAATCTCTCCTTTGACAATCACATTGCCAAAGTGGTTAGAAAGACATTCTATATAGCCCACCTTATCACAAAGGGGTTCACATCCAGATCAATAGAGGTCATTGTGCCCCTCTACTCATCACTCATCAGGCCCATAATTGAATACAATGCCCCATTTGGGATGTACCTTACCCGACACCTGCTACAACTAGAAAGACCCCAAAAGTACCTCACCAAGAGGATCAAGGGACTCAAACAGATGCCCTACGCAGTTAGGCTAAAGAAACTCCAGCTCTACTCAGTTGCTTACCGCCTACTCAGAGGCGATCTGTGCCTGACGTATAAAGCCATGTCCAACCCAGAATTAATGGACATGCTCCACCTCAAGAAATCCAAATCCATCAGAACTACACGCTCCAGTGACTTAAACCTCGGCACAGAAATAAATAGAACATGCTGGAGGGACAGATTCATATCCCAGAGACTCCCCTCACTCTGGAACAAAATCCCAATCCATGTCAGACAGAGCCCCTCAATGACCCTTTTCAAGAAGAATCTTGACGTTTGGATGGGAGATCGTAAATTTACCCCTGGGATCTCTTCTGTGTCACTGCTAGACAGAGGCATGGTAAACTAACCTTAAATGGGCTATCTTCTGTGACCTACTATACAGAGACACAGTCAACTAATCTCAGAAGGGTGGCGAAAGCCAAACACACTCTGGCTAGGCTTGTAAATGCCCTAGGGCAGATAGCCTAGTATCAACCTATGAACCTATGAACCTATGAATGACACCAATATGTGATAGCAGTGACTTATGTGAATACAAGTGCCCTCTATCAACTAATAGGCCTCATGCATCAAAGATTCACACATTCATACCTCTCAAATGTACAGATTTTCACAGAATGTCCACAGTTTGCCCTCATACTTTTGTAAAGGCAAATCAGTAAAGACTGAAGTTAGAAAATAATGGCGTACATTTCAAGTTCAGACTTAATATCCTTCAGAAAAAAACATATAATAATGCAAAACCTATTATTCTATCAACTATCTAAGTTTATAAGACCAAAATGTTTAAAAATTCTCCCTACTATTGGGCCTTTGTCCCACTTTTACTTATGGCCTGGTCCAGCATTGTTGGTCTAAGAGATTGGGAGGGATGTACACATTACAAAAACCTGTAAAAAGCCATACAATTTGCAAAACAGCATCACAAACACAGATATACTAAGTACTAAGTCAGCTATGCACCCTGAGAATCAGATGAAAGACTTATGTATCCCTTAATCCACTAGACAGAAAACAACAATATGGCACAGTTATCATCATTTGCACAGGATGCTGTTTGAGGGAGCAGGAAGTCTAGGCTGACACAAAAGGTAATGAGTGCATGTGAGTAAGAAAGACAAACAGGCAGACATTCGTATAAAGTATCAAATGGTCACTGAGACAGAATGAGTTGCAAGCCTCACGAATGACCCATGTAATTGTTATGTGCGTGTGTGTGTCTGCATGGGCACTTCAGGTGAAACTGGTGTGTGTGTGTCTGAAAGAACACAGCCAAGCATTATGCTATCTCTATGTCCTGGTATGTCAGACAGGTGTGAGCTGTGTGTGGTACAGCTGACTGTTCACCATTGTCATCTCCAACCGTGAGAATTGGCTCTGCCAAGAGTTGCACTGGCATGTCCATGCCCCATGGTTAGATGCACTGCTGCTACCTGAATGTGACTGATGACTGCTGGACAAGTTCTCATCATGAGTACACCCAGGACCCTGATACCATGGCCTGCCATGGCTGGGTGTGGACACCTTAACCACTGAAGGAGCAGTGGAAGTAGTGCCACTACAGGAGTGTGACGGAGCATGACCACATTGGTAACATCAGATGATGTGCCTGACCTACACCCATGTGGATGCTATCCTCCTCCCACCAGACATTCCATCATAGACACTGCCTGTTCCAATGTGTCGTTCATCCAATTAATTGAATCGGCAACATGGTGGAGGCAGTCACTCATGTCTGCCTGTGCCACATCTACAACCCTAGCTATTTCCTCTGAGGCCCTATTGGAATGTGCCTGCACCTCAGTAATGGTCCTAAACATATGTCAAGTGGCACGGTAAGACACACTAGGATCAGGTGGAGGGTGGACACCAGGCCTCCTCTGAGCAACCCAAACAACTCTCCTGTGTGGCACCTCACCCACACTTTAGCTTTGGCCAGAGTCAACAGGCACTGAAGCCACAGTAACCACACTACCCAGGTCAAGTGTCTCACCCTCCACCTATCCCATATTTGAGGGCTCACTGGAATGGGTTTGTGTAAGCCTACTGGCTATGTCTAATGGAAATACAGTGGATGGCGGAATGTCAACCTCAGTGTCAGATTTAACCTCTACATCCCCCAACTGTGCCTGTGTTTGACCACCCTCATCAGAATCTGCAGATACTCTGATACTCTGTCAGGATCACCTGTGATAATAAGCAAAAAACACAAGAAAGAAATTAATAACTACACTACTGCAGTTCAATATATGCTAACAAATGCTACCACAGACAGTACAGCAATATATACACACACAGACCTGACACCCACTTCACACATATGGATAAATGTATATTTCTGTCAAATTCTCATCAGTACTAAAATAAAAATGTTTGGCTTACCATGTGCAGATGACTCCACACTTGCTAGGGAGAATGTTCCTGGAAGAAGTTAACTAAATGTAAGGACACCATCATCACAATAACAATAACACAGGGGGACCAACTCATTGCCTTTATAAGTCCATTAGCAATACTTTTAATTGAAACTTGGCTGACACGTCTACCCCAAGCCCATTTGTAAGGAACCTAAATATGTTGTCAACTCAATCTATAAATAAGTCCCCCCAAAGAAAAAAAATATTAAGCCAACTTAACTGTTACTTTCAATATTTTACTATATGGGAAATTGTTAAAAACTGACATATGTAAGCTTACCTGGAAGCTCCTCCTGAGATATACTTGTCCTCCCTGAAACAGCGGCACAAACATCAATCACATGTTGTTGTGCACTTTCCACTGAGCTCTCTGGATCCCTGACAGTGGACAGGAGCTCTTCATTTGGTGTCAGTGGTGGCTCTGTAGCAGGCCACACCCCGGTAGCCAGCTGTCCACAGGTCACTGCAGCTGCTCTCCTCCATGCCAATGAAATTATATCAGTAGCCCTATGATACACCTGATAATATGTCCTGCTGCTCCCCCTATGGTACTGACGTCATTCACTATATGGTTCCAAATCTGCATTCTGCCAGACATATCCCTGTGTTCTCTCTCAAGCAGAAAGGCACCATGTCACTGAAATGCTTGGACAATGACATCATTCTCAGAGTCATTATAGGGGGGCTTGTGGAGACTGGCATGCTGGGGTGCCATAATCTTAGGTGACATAAAACAAAAAAGAAAGATACTACACATAAATATCACATACATAAAAGTCTTTCTTAGATATAACTCATATTATTAGTTTTGAATATTACCCACTGGAGAAACACAAAACTTCAGTTATTAAAATATAAAAGGTTATGTGGTTGTAAGATATCATAGTTGCACACAAACCAATATTTGATCCAAAACAAGGACTAGAAAGAGTCAACCTCGCTAAAAAAAGTTTTTGGTTGTGGCAACACACAAATGGAACTTGGCTCCCTCACCCCTAAAACAACAGGCAAATGACAGTTTGTACCAAGCAAGGAATAACAAACACATCAGTCAATGGTTATAAGTGCTTTCCAACAAAGTCTCACAAAATGTGTACACATTTACCACCAAAAAGTCATCTCTTTGGAATTGCCAGTCACCTCTACCTGTGCCCTGCACTCTCTTAGATGTATCTATGGGCCATCCAAGAAAGCTAACATCCCTGTGTCATTGACAGTATAGGACATTCACATTTCATTAAAATAACATAGAAAGTGTAAGATAAACAGTTCTAACAATAACACTTGTGATAAAAGTTAATAAGGCTCTGTAAAATGCCCTGACAATAATGCCTATGCCATCAGTAAACTTTTAAGAAATGCATACAGAAAAAAGTTGCATTTGCTAATGCAAATATATATATATGTGTGTGTGTGTGTGTGTGTGTGTGTGTGTGTGTGTGTGTGTGTGTGTGTTTACTATCAAAAGGTGAAAAATCAAAATAATTTTCCACCTTTTGATTGAACCAGTTAGCTGAAATTGGTAATAAACTACCAAAATTTCAGAAATGGTAACACGGAATCGACATTTGAACACCACAAGTTCCAATGTCAAAAGTCTGTGTTATCTAATGTTTCTGCAGGAGGCAAGCCCCCCTGCACCCTCTATGTGGGGGACTGTGCCCTCCACACCCCCTGCATATTATATATTCCAACTCTGAAATTGCACTACAGTGAGAAAAGGGTACATTTCCCAGTCCACACTGCAGTGTAATCTGTTATCAGAACGTTGACTCCACCTTAGCGCAGCACCATTTGCTAATGTTGATTTGAACATTTTCTGGATAGGCATTACAAGAACTTGAAAACAGCATTTCAGCCTTCCAAGCTTTGTGTAAGAGCCAATCTAAATGTTGATAGTAAACCACACACACCTATACAACTCTCCTCACCTTCAGGTTCTCTATCTTAAAAGTTACCTTTTAGAGTGTAGATTCATTAATTTGAGCACAATGAAGATGCAAATGAGGTGTGAACTCATTAGAATTGCTGGATCCCAAAATGTTGGCTCAGTGTAGCAGGTGTAAATATAGTATAGACACTCCCTCAGTGTTAGCTGCTAATGGATTGCAACTGTGAATGATTACAGGTAGGGAGAAGAAAAACACACCAACAATTCAGATGTCTTTACCGCAGTGGGTCTGTCCCTCAGATTAGACTTACAAAGTGCAGAAGTAATTGTATCAAGGTTTTAAATGTAATTAAGCAGCACACATTTCTCAGTTTCTGTTCACTAATATTCAAATGTCCTTGCCTTTGTTGAAAACTGTATATTATTGCCATTTAATATTCTCATACATTTAAGGACAATGATACAAATTGTCTTACAGTCTGCATGTCTGAGATTTCTGCTCAGAAAAGAGAAGAATGAACAACATTCAAAGAGAAGAAAGAGCTGCATTGCTGCATAAATGATTGTGTGATCAGTCACTGCACTAAATCTGTAATTAACATATGTACAAATAACTGAGAGTGTAGAAGTGCTATATGTCTGGTTAATACTGTGGATGGGTTTGGACTTGCTTGTATGCACAATGATTTGCTTTCCTGCTGCAAAGCTGTTTCTGTGGCAAAGAGGGATAATACACCCTTACTGTGTTTTGTAGGTTCATCAGTGTGACAGTTCAAATTCAGACTTGTATAAAAATCTTTAATGTGTACTAAAATTTATTTTGTAATGTTTATGGTTTTTCTTTAATATTACTATTTACATGGCACGCAGCTTAGCACAGAGACAATGAAATGGATAAATCAAATAAACTTCATGTAATGTACTTCTGTGATAAAGACTACATAAATTATTCCTGTGAATCAAGTGTGTGTGTAGTCCACTTGTTAAACACGATGAGCCATACAGTATATGCTACCTGTAGCTCAAGTTTCAAGTCCCATATTTGGCTTTTAAGGACAAAACATAATAAATGCTGCTTACAAGGATTAAAAATAAAGTGAGCTTTGCCTGTCACTTTTGCATGTCGCTTAACTTTATACAAACCTGGTCTAATGGCCCATACACAAAGCAGACAGAACACCTGCATACAACAGATAATTTCAAAATGGATACATTGTATCCTTTATGGTTTGCCACAGCACAGACATGCTAAGCAGCATTGTATGGCAGACAGCACAAATACAGAGTAATGAATGTGAAAATATAGTGTCCAGTTGCTCCTGTGGCCACTTTATTTTATATAAAAATGAACAGTAGAAAAATACTTACACATAGGAATAAATATCAGAGATATACTACATGTGTAGCTATGGGTATCAGTACAATTATGGTTGTTCAATTACACAGTTACAGAGCCAGAGTAATGCTTGTCCATTCACTTTTATAAAAAATAAAACAATGTGAACATAATTACAAGTAACAATAAGTATGTATAGCATGAGAGTTCATATGAATTACATGTGTAACTGAGGGTATACTGACAGTTATTTTTCTGTAATTATAGTTGTCTTTTCTGGCCTTGGATGAACTTTAGACTTCAAGGATACTCATACACACATGAATTTATAAACCAGGTCTTGTCAGGTCACATGCATATATGGTTAACCCCCACTCTGTCATGTGTATTTATATATAATTAATGAGCATGTCTGGCAAGTACTTCTGTGGTAAGCATGAAAAATCACTTATGTATAAGAATATGTTTTGTCTGTGTTGCATGGGTTTGAATACCACATTGTACAAATTAATTTTATCAGGGTGTATGTAACACCACCCAAAAACATAACAGGTCATCAAATTTGTACCCTCAGTACATGTCTGCAATGTTACATTAGCTAACAGGTACAGCAGCAACCAACCCATAAAGTAATGCCAACGGTCAGATTAACCTTCCTATAATAAAAATTGCTTTCATCTCTGTTTGGCACTGTTGCTCTCTGCTTAACGTCATGCAAACTCAGTTGGCATGGCTGTTCGGGCTTGCACTCTAGCAATAAATGTGATAACATGAATTGGTAGGAATACACTCTTTACTGTTACTGCTTGCCTGAGTGGACATTCCTGGAGGTAGAACAGAAGGTGCCCAATTTTGGACTCAAAGGTAGGGTGTGAAGTTGTCCAGAATTGTTATTAGACTCCTTGTAAATCACCGCAGCCAAAGGCTGCTGCAGGGGGATTATACCAGGTCTCAGTACAAATCTGAGGCTTGGAATAATCTGGTATTACACGTACTGGACAGCAGTGCAGGCACCATTTTAATGACCTCAAAAGGAGCAAGCAGGGTACCCCCAACCAGTGGTTGGCTGAGTTTAGGACTGCTGACATCCTGCAGTTGTGTACATACATAGATAAAGAGAATTTAAACTTGATATACTGCTGTATATATATATATATATATATATATATATATATATATATATATATATATGCAAGACTAGTATGCATAATGTTCTTCTCTTGTTTTTTTCTCCTTTTCATTCTACAGCCAGGAGATAAAGGTGAACAGGGAAGTCCATGCTGAGCACTTAAAAAGACTGAGGTAAGCAAGGGGTATGTATGGAGCACAACATAACTATTATTTTATGTAAAGCATCGCTCTTTTATCAAGCATGCATGCTTCAGTCTTAGCACAAGCCAACTGTAGGAGTTAATTCTAATACTGTAGGAGTTCATTTGAATACTGTAGTCAGAAGTTGTGGGTTCAGATACCACAAGTAACAAACACATACAGAAGTGACATACCTGCCCTGCTGTTAACTTAATCTGTATTATTTGATCAAGCATATGTGTAATATATGCATATTGAAGGATTACTTGGAGGAGTCATCAGTTATAGTTTGTAGTTGTTAAAAAGTATACTTAAATGTAAAAGTACAAATAAATTCTTTATATTGTACTAATTTACTGTATGTTATATATGATGATACTAATTATCCCTTTTTTCAATCACCTCAACCCTTATCGCCCTTTTTTATTTTTATATGTGTGGTCACATCATTTTGATGTCATCAGTTTCTGACAACTCACAAAATGCTTTACAGTGCAGGGAGGTAGGTCAACCACTGTGGCTCAGCCTGCCCTCACTCCAGTGGCTCCTGCACCAACACCCAGCACATCTGGGACCCAACCTGGCAGTTCTGCTTCTGCTGCCCCTGCACTACCTGGGCCCTCCACATCAGGTAATGTTACCTCAGCAGCTGGTACTGGGAGCATTGTCAGAGGTGGGGATTACACCAATCACCAGGAGGTGCCAGGCTTTGTGCTTGAGGTCATGGAGAGCACCACTGGTACATGCCTCCGCTGGATGGAGAGGATTCTCTCTATCATCATGTGTAAACAAAGATGTCAAGCATTCCAACAGCCAGTGGATTAAGGAGACAGTGATGACAGTTCAGTGGATGAGGAATAGATTCTCACTGTCTCCATGTCTGATGGGCATAGGCATCCTATGTCCCCTCCCTGTCCCAATCATGGTGTTCCCCAACCTGTTGTGTCACTCACCATCCCTGTATCTTGTCTTGTTTGTCCTGTTTGTCTGCATCCACTTCCTCACCTGCCTGACATACCTATATCCCTTACCCAATATTCCTCTCTTACTGAAATAAAATAAAAAAAATGGTACTTGACCCACAAAAAAAATATATTATCCCATATATTGCTCTCCACTTCTCGCATGTGTCTTCTTGACACACTTGATTTGGTCCAATTGGCACTATAACATGATTGTGATGTTGTCACCCCCTACATATTTCATTTTACACTGTTGAACAAGTGGATAGATATGGTTCTTTCCTACATCCCTCCTGCACATTCTTATATTACTTCCCCCTGTTTGCCCTCCATTTCACCACATTCCTATCTACCCCATTTTAACACCTTCAATCAGGTCACAAAATAGAATCACACTCCACACAGGTGTTTGCAAGGAGTTTGGCATCATACACCAACACCGAGCAATGGTAAATGGTTCTTCCTGTCCCACGGCATGGTGCAGTTAACTCTGTACTATGCTGCTTAAACCCATTTCACTAAGGAAACACACAGTTACCCTAGATTAAAGAATTATTTAATTATATTATGAATACATATTTAAAAGTATTAGCTACAGCTGGATTTGGACCCTGTATGATCTGGGCTCAAAAGAAATATCTCAATGCATTTACACCTGCTGCCACAGAGTCAGCTAAGCAGCAGGTATTTTTCTTACACTCAGTACTAACCAAAGTGCTTGACTGCCATGCCTTTCCACCTAGCATGTTTGTGCTGAGGAAAGCAAACCAATAGAAATCTCATAATTTTACCAATGAAGCAGAGTCCCATATTTGCTCATCACTTAACAAACAGGGAAAGCAGTATAAATACGCTTTTAAGGCTAGGCAATTTATGACACAACATTTCTGATATGAACTATTTATGTGCATCATGGTATCTGTTAGATGTATTTACTATTGCCAGTATGGATAAGTACTTTTCAGGTTCAAGTACAAGTCCTTAAATGTGTATCTCGCATGCGCAAACACTTTGCCATTGATCACACAAACTAGCTGCTCGACGGTGTGCTATGGAAAATGCACATAAGCATGTATTACTTATGTTTACTGCCCAGTTTGTCTTCATCCCATGAAAGTAGATGTAAAAACACAACTGAAGGGAAAGCATATTTTAAGGAAAGAACACATATTTACACTGTAATCATGTATTACCTGCACCCATGCATTTGAAACTTGGTTTCTCAGTACTTATCCAAAATATATCAACTACACTACAGAAATAAATAAATAATGCTTTCTTATACATTCTTATATTTTGGAGCTTTTCTCCCCGGGCCTCTACTGAAAATGGACATATATCCAGTTAGACTAGCCCGGTCAACAAATGTAAAATAAATAAAATAAATAAAAAATAAATAATATATACCATGTACATCTTTATACTGACTGTAAAGTAGAAGTTAAAAAAATACAAGTTGAAGTTATGGAATACTTGCAAAGTGAAGGATTAAGTGTAGAAAGTCTAATACGGGTTACATCACAGCATGATGGGATGAGTCCCAAAAGTAAAAAGAAACGGGAGGATCAAGAGACATCTGAAGAAGAAATATGGACATGGAAAAGAAAAAGTGATTTAATATGGTATAATATTTATGCAAAGGAGAAAGCAAAACTAATCTATACAAAAAGATCGGCACCAAAGATATTTGAAGAGAAATATAGGCAAAGGCATCCGGACATGGAAAATTTTGCAATACAAAAAATACGAAAATAAATAGGAAAAGTAGAGAAGAGAATGAGTCATGGAGAAGTTAAAGAAATAGAAAGTGAGGTTATGGAGTACCTATGAAGTGAAGGATTTACTGTAGAAAGTCTAACTCAGAAAACATCACAGCAGGATAGAGCAATGGATCCCCAAATTAAGGAGAAACCAATGGAGTAGGAAACATCTGATCAGTTGCCATATGGAGATACTTTGGAGCCTTCCATAGGAAACCAGTACAAACATTCAGTTGGAGTTGCACAGCAAGGGGAGGAACAGGAACCTGTGGCAACTCGGATGCAGTCAATGTTGGTGAGTGACAGGCCAGTGAGTTCCCATATGAAAGAATAACAGATGGCACAGGAAAATGCTTTGGAACTTTCTATAGAATGCCCACAGGAAATGGAGAAGAAAGAATGTGCCCCCAGTTTAGAAGAAAATGATCTAACAGAAAAGTTGCTTGATTTAATAGAGATGGACAGACATATATTAAGATCAATGAAAGAAATAGGCTACAGAAACTAATATAACAGAAGTAAACAGGATATACTACTGTGCAGCTAAATTTAAAGCATGATACATTTCAGATACAATTATACCATCTAACATTACTTCACAGAATGTAGTATATTACAACCAAGACTGTAAGGAAAGAAAAAATTACATGCAGGCATACATATACAGAGTATACTGTAAAATGTTATTAACTGCTATCATTTTTTTATCACAAAAAACACATGGTAGTGAGGGAAAGGAAGGGAAGAAATTGAACGCCACCATGGAAGTACTGAATAGAGAAAACTATAAAACAATTTAAGACGAGAAGTGTCACTGTTAGATGAGTATAGAAAAGGGAACAGATCAACAAAAATACTCAGAAAGACAGACGTGGTAAAAGCAATGTGCAGTATCAGAACAGAGCAGGATCTATCCTGGACTGTTGCAAATAATAAACTAAAAATATCAGCACAGGTAGAAAAACGTAGAAGATGTGCAGGTAATTATAGAGGAAAAGTACAAAATAATCAGTTTATTGATGACCCAAAAAAGTTTTATAGAGAACTGGGAAACAAGGCAAAGTGAATTGAAACACCACTAAAAAAAGGAATAGATATATTTTGGAGAAATATCTATGAAGATCCTGTGGAACATAACAAAGATGCTAAATGGATAGAAGAAGTAAAAGTTGGAATAAGAGGTTTAAATATACAGGATATGCAATGGGATGAAATAGCCAGAGAGATTGAAACAAAGTTAAGAAAAGTTCCTAATTGGAAAACAGCAGGCCCAGATGCAGTAACTAACTTCTGGCTAATAGCATTAACATCTTTACATGAAGATTTAGCCATAAGTAAGAATTATTTATATGGGCACCCTGAACAGACAAGAGCCTGGTTAACAACATGAAAAATAAAACTCCTACTTAAGAATGAACCTGGAAGCTACCCTAGAAACTATAGATCAATAACTTGCCTTCCGATGATGTATAAACTACACAATGGAATTGATGCCGACAGAGTTTATAGTCATTTAGAAGAAAACTTAATCGTGGCAATAGAACAAAAGGGTAATAAAAGAAAGTCATGTGGAACAAAGGATCATTTGTTGTTAAATAAAGTCATAATGGAGAACTGTAAAAAGGGGAAGAATTGAAGTATGGTATGGATAGACTACAAATAAACATTAGAAAGTATCCCACATAAATGGATAAAAAGAGTACTTAAAATGTATGCTATACCCTACACTGATCAATTACATTACAGTGACCATGAAACAGTGGCAAACACCTTTTCAGTTAAGCCATGATAAAAGACAAATTATTATTCCAGGGATGAAAATTCAAAAGGGGATATTCCAGGTTGATGCTCTGTCACAGCTGCCCTTTTGTCTTGCCCTTAACCCATTAAGTTGTCTACTTAACAGATTAGGCCATGGCTACAATTTGGCTCCCAGAAGATAACAAAGTAAAAAGACTTATCAACTTCTTTTTGTAGATGATTTAAAACTGTATAGTTCATCAGGTGAGGAACTGAAAGCACAACTGCAAGTAGAGAAAACTTTCACAAATTATATAATAGTGTCATTTGGTCTTGATGTTGTGTCTTTCGGCCTTTCCCGGTTAGGGGTCGCCACAGAGGAACTCTGGTCCGCTAATGATTGGCAGTAGATTTTTATGTGCCGAGTTGCCGGCCCTGACGCACAACCTTCAATGAAGGTACGCCCATTCACGCACGTCTCCACACAGAAGACGGTCTAGCTGAGAATCGAACAGGACAATGTCTTACTGTGAGGTGACCACGCTACCGCAGCACCACTGGTCTTGATAAATGTGCAAAAGCAACATTTAAAGCAGGAAAGCTGCAGCAGCAAGAAAACATCAGTTTGGGACAAGAATGTGATGTAAAAGAACTTGAGCAATAGGGAGTGTATAAATATTTGGGAATTGATGAATGATCAGCAATAAAACAAGAACAAATGCAAATAAAACTAAGTAAGGGATATTTTAGAAGACTAACATTAATACTGAAAACAGCATTGATATCTAGGAACAAAGTTCAAGCTATAAACCAATTTGTTTTTCCTGTCCTAACTTATAGTTTTGGAGTGACTGACTGGCCCCATTTGGAGTTGTATAGGTTAGACAGGAAAACAAAAAGGAATCTTCATGCTCATGAAATGATTTATAAAAATTAGTGCATACAAAGATTATGTATTCCCCATTCTGAAGGAGGTATAGGCTTCCTTGAAACTGATTAAATGTATAGATCTGCAATCATTGGACTGCATACATATCTGCTGACCTCACAAGACCCACATGTAGTGAAGGTTTTGAAACATGAGGGGAATATGTCTAAGATAACTTCCCTGCTTAGTTTAGCAGAAGCATATTCGACATCAAGTGGGAATGAAAATCAAATCAGAAATAGATAAAAATCAGGCAACAACTGAATGTGCCAAAACGAAAAGAAAGAATACAAGGTGAAGGATCAGATGAGAAGGCAAGAAATGTGGAAAATGCATAAATATAGTTGCAAGTATAGAAAACTCTTGGAATAACCTCATATTGATCTGGATCAAATGCAGGCATGGTTAAGGAGAGGTAAATTTAAACCAAAATACGAAAGGTTAATATTGGCAGCCCAACATATGGAACTACATACACAGTGGTTTACAAAGTCTAGTGAACATGTGGAGAAAACAGACAAATGTAAGTTTTGTAAAACAGAACTGGAAACAGTCACACATCTTGCTATTGGTTGTGATATACTAATGACAGAAGGACTGTACACAAAAGGCATAATAATGTGGCAAGATAAAGTGGCAAGACTGTTGCATTGGGTATTGTGCAAACATTATAATATTGAGGTAGATGAAAAACACTGGAAACACGAGCCACAAAGCATCATAGAAAATGATGAAATTTATGTCACATGGGATCATCCATTACCAATGGTTCAAAATCAGATGCAAGAAAACCAGATATAGTAGTCCATGAAAAGAAGACAAAAGTAACATTGATCACTGAAATTGCTACACCCAGTGATTACAGTGGCTTATGTACAGAGAGACACAAAGTCATAAAAACCAGGATTTGCAGGTTGAAATGAGGACAATATGGAAGAAGGATACCCAGACAGTTCTAGTAGTAGTAGGAGCAAAGGGTCTTATAAAAAAATGTATAATTGTTCTTAGATATGTTACCACTACATATAATTCCATACAAATTGCAGAAGGAGTCATTACTGGGCACAACATTGCGGGTGCTGCAAAAAACACTTCTGGCTAACATCAAAGATTGAAACAATACTAATTTCAAGAACTTTAGTCGTACTTTGACTTAGGAATGAGATCCATTCTTGTCATGGTATTAGAAACCCAAAAGACTTGGAGAAATTAAAAAAAAAAGACAATACACATTCTGATTTTCCACTACTTGTAATGTGGGTGCCTGTTTCCATATAGTTTGTAAAGCTGTCTCTTAATGTATACCTGTACTCTGGAAACACAACAGCAAATACTACACTTTGCACACTCATCATTCAGGTAACATGTAGAAGTTTAATATTTTGACAGTTGTACATGGTTAGTCATCCATTTCATACAGGTGTTCCAAATATTCTCTCAAACATCCAGTGACAATGTCATCCACTATAAATTGTCTGATAGCATTACAAATGCCAGACGTATGCCATGGTGCTTGTGTTATGTACTGAGTTCTGTAGCTGGTGTACCTAGTCAGGTAAAGTTTCTAATCTCACTGTAGTCAATGTGTGTGTGTGTGTGTGTGTGTGTGTGTGTGTGTGTGTGTGTGTGTGTGTGTGTGTGTGTGTGTGTGTGTGTATCTAGTCATAAGAGTATAACTGTGTATCCTTCAGTCATCAGAACAATCCCATGGAGTACCAATATTTTGGCATTTGTACATGACTACACATCCATTTCATTTAGGCCTTGCAACATTTGTCAAACATCCAGTGATGATATCATTCACTAAAAAATGCCCTGCAGCATTATAAAAGTCAGACTTGTGCTGGAGTGCTTGCATTAAGTACTGATATATGTAGCTGGTGTACCTACTTGGGTAGAGGTTCTTATCTCACTGTGGTCCATTTGTGTGGATAGTCAGAAGAGTGTAACTGTGTATTCTACAGTGAGCAATACAGTCACTTGGAGTTCAAATATTTTGACAGTTGTACATGGCTAGCTATCCATTTCATTCAGGCCTCCCATCTTCTCTGAAACATCCACTAATTACATCATCCACTATAAATCATTCAGCAACACTGCAAAAGTCAGACGTGTGCTGTGGTGCTTGTGCTAAATAGTGAGTTCTCAAGTGACTGCACTTAATTAGGTAGTTGTTCTAATCTCATTGTGGTCCACTGGTGTGTGTGTGTGTGTGTGTGTGTGTGTGTGTGTGTGTGTGTGTGTGTGTGTGTGTGTGTGTGTGTGTGTGTGTTTATTCAGTTGGTTGACATTCAGGAGACCATTTTACACCTGCATGTGGGACACTGCTATTACCATCCTCTTCTCACCAGACATTAATTATGTCATCACTTATAGAGTGTTGCCTGACACTCTAAAAGCTACATTTGTGCTGTAGCACTTGTGTTAAGTATTGTGCTTTGTAAATATGTAAGCAAGGGTTTTATTCAGTTTACTGTTGAAACACTGAAACTGCATACATTGACCGGTCACATGGTAAACCAGAAATCCTGAATCCAGAACAGTGAAAATGTGGCCAGGTTGAAACTGAATACAGCGACACCTGTAGTTCGATGTATTTGACATAGCAGGAGGTGATATCAGTCACCCATGCTATAAAGCCTACTGCACCGCCACATTCCCTAGTCAACGGCACATGTATCTTACAATTTTGCAGGGGGGCAAGCCCCCCCTGCACCCTCATTACATATACCAACTCCGAGATCACACTACAATGAGGAAATGGGTTAATTCCCTGTTCTTCACTGAACTGCGATCTCTGTGCACAGTGCCAAACTCAGATACTTGAACTGCACTACCCATTCACTGTAATGTAGTCGAAGTATTTTGAGTCGGCATTCTGACCATTTGAAAACGGTCTTTCGACCACATGCCGGTTGACAGCAGTCACTTCGAATATTCAATAGTAAACCTTCTATTCTCATTGCAGTCAACTGTGTGTGCAATCAACAATCATTATGGTGACAATTTTAAAAACAGATGCGAGTTTATCCTACACGGAGCATCTCATTGTAGCATACAGTGATGAAGTCATCCTGTATAACATGCATTCTAATAATATTCAAAACAAACCTGTGCTGTGGCAACAACATTAACTACTGTATTTGCCAGCTACTTTACCTACACATATAGGGGTTCTAATCTGACAGCAGGAAACTTGCATGTCTATATATACACCTATCACGTTTCAGACAATTTTATAATACACAGGGATGTGACTCGACATCCATGTTCTACACTCTTCCCAACATGTTCTCCTCAGTATACAATGATGCTATCATACTCCATAAAGTGCAACGTGACAGTGTTACACTCAGACATATATGGTGTTGCTATTGTAACATTGCATAGCATTCATCTTCTTTACCCACACAGGTGTAATTTTCAAATCAGGCCCAGTGTGTGTGTGTTTGCTGGTAGATTATGGCCACTGTATGATCTTTGGAATTGCTCCTCATTTCACTACTACGTAGACCCATGCATCCACCATATACCTTTTTCCTCTGCCCACATGACCTCCTTCCTGCAGAGGAGTGGAGGATGTCCTCATGTCAAATATGCATATACACGCCATGAAGCAGAGTCCTTCCATGAGCCTCTGCAAGCCATCTCCAGACCACTGCATGTGTGATTGCTAATTCTGTCATGGTGTGGTGCATATGTCCTATGTGGACAGTGGCAGGATGTAATGCAATCCAACAAATATACACATATGCACAATAGTCCTAATATCTTCCATCGTATAAATATAGGGAGCTTTTTTACATGGTATAATAATGGCTAGGTTTTCATGTGATGTTGGCCATTAGCCTAATAATGTCCTATGACCCTGTGAACAGCTGACATGTCGATGTTGCTGTCATTGACATGTGCTATATTGAAGTGTGGATGCACAGTGTGGCTACAAGACGGCATTACAACCTGTGATGTGAGCTTATGTATTGATGGCCATTGCAGCCATTGCAGAACATGCTCCTGCTATGACAGCTGTAGTAATATGCCTCCTGAGAACTGTTGATAGGGTATGATGCACTTTTATGTATCTTGGTAGTGTATTTGGACATGTGTTGTTGATGTAGAGCAGATCAACCTTCTATACAGTTCAAATTCCGCCATTACTCTGACACTTGCAGTATGATGCATGTGTCTACATACCATCATTAAATGTTCTATGAAAGACATCAATATAAATTCATATTGATTACATCGTCACATAAGTCTTGTCTTATACACATGTTGTTATGCTGTGATATGCACAACCAATGTATCACATGTTTTGATGCAACTGCAACCTTGTGGAATTTATTGTGCGTGCAGTTGTGTTGCTATACCCAAGGATTATTGAGGTGGTCAGCAGCACCATTGTGTGACTATTAGCATTTGTGTCAGGAAATGTTCTGCATGAGCCACAAACAACTGATCTCTAATGTGCCCTGATATGACATCAGGCTGCTCAAACACAGCTTGCCCATAAAACACATATAGGCATATGTTGTACAAGTGATGTAAGTACGTGACATTGGTACAGTTGTATGATTGTATGAATATTAACAGTGTGTGGAATGTGATGAATGACCAAGATTGTATTTGGAGGTCTTTTCACAAATCATTTATTCCAATATATGCAAAATCTTAGGGGAATACACAGTTAAGCACAGATCTGTATGTGGATGCCACCAGATATACCCAGCTGGAGGAAACAGACAATCCACTAGGTGGCAGTTTGTCTCACATGTCACCCCCATGTTGTCACTGTCCATCAGCCAATGTATACATGCAAACATTACTCAGTTTTTATTCTAAGGAGGGCAGCTCATCTGTGCACTCTTTACAGCTCAATGGGCCCTGACAACAACACAGGTTGCCTATAAGATGACTCAAAACATGACCTACAAGACATAGTTGGATCCACATAGAAGGGTGTACATCAACGTGCATCCTTCTGACTGGGGGCAACCATCACATGATGCATGGAATTATAAATACATCCCGACTCTCCTTATCTGTGAGGTAGACCAATGACTCATCACGGACTATGTACCAAACCCATATTTGATTTGTTAAGGCTACAATAATGTCTGTTACATCTGCTCACTGTCTTCAAGATGGTTATCAAGGGCATTACATGATGACAACACCGTCATCCTGCATAACTTGACCTGGCCAAGATATTTGACACATATTCACAGTCAGGTATTACTGAGAAATTGTATCAATTGGACATAAACATCTACGTCACCAGATGGGAGGATAACTGGATCACATACGTGACAGATAAATATGTTGTAATGTGTGAAGACATCTCTGTCTAGAGTCCAGTGACCAGGTTCATACCTCAGGGCTCTGTGCTAGGCCCCTTCTTGTTCATTATTTAAGTCTCAGATGTCAAAATTGACTTACTGTTACTGCATGTCCCACTTGATTGAGACCTATGCTAACATTACATTCATATTCAATCAACTAATTTTGCACAGCTTCACAATATGCACGTAACCCCTATTGTATATACCACCCCTGATATATGTCCTGTCTATTGTCCCATTGTTCATGTCAGGATATTTACATCATAAAGAATCCTCTCCATTGATATGTCACCTTGTGTGATAATCACATAATATGCAAAAACTGTGCAGTACATACTATATCATACCAATATGTGATTAGTGTTCATGCAGCAACTGCCTTTTTCATTGACATGTCCTCATCTGCTGTACATTACCATGTTTCTCCTGTCTCTTCCCCTGTGTTCATTCCTGCAATTAATCTGTGTGTCCCTTTTCAATACACACACTTCCCCTGACTATTTATTTATAATGCAGTCCATGCCTCATTGCTGATCATTTACACAACTTTTATTCGGTATGCCTGAAACAGGTTTCCACAATACTCTGTACTTTATACACTTTTATGTAATGTGTTGAAACTATATAAATTGCTTTATTAATAATCCTAGTAGTCATTGTGGCTTTCTGCGTAATCCTGCAGGCCTAGTTTGCCTGCAGGTTAACAGTTGTACATGTCTGCAGGTGTTCATATTGCATTGCACAGCTTCCTTGTCAGAAACACTGCTGCTAGCCACAAAAATGCACTTGTTTACTTTTAAACATGGTGCGGAGCATGCATATGTAATTAGCACTGCTGCTCACTGCACAAATATGTAAACTCGGTGTAGGCTTCATGCATAGCCAACACAGAGTTTATTGAATCCCCAAGTTTATTCTTAAAAAAGCATTTCATATTTACAGTTTCAATGATACATGGAAAACTATTTGCTTATAAATTGTCCTTCATCCTTTTTTTTTTTTGTTGACTGGGTTAGTCCCAATAGGCTAGTAGCCTCTTCTCATGGGAGAACCAAGAATCTATTTGTACTACTAAGGGAAATTTGACCGGGGCATTAATTTTCCACCTGACTTCATTAATTTAGAATTTATTCTTATAGTTATCTCCTCTATATACACATTATTCATGGTCTACTACTATAAATAAAAGTCTATTTTTCTTGTTTTCACAGACAGAAGCATTTCTAGTTAAGGTGTTAGTAGGATTTTTATGTTTAACCATATATATGTGCCCTTGAATCCAGATGACAAATTCTTTGTAGTCATCCCTTTATAAAAATAGTGATAGCTGGACTAAAGTAATTATATATATATATATATATATATATATATATAATTATCTATCTAGATCCACTTTCTATCTAATCTGTATATATATATATATATATATATATATATATATATATATATATATATATATCCACTTAGTTTATAATATATAGATAGATACTGCTCAGTAATGATGTATTGAACAATGGATAGTTGGAGAGGTAAATCTGTCAGTGTAGAAATTATTTGCAAATGAGAATCTGAGTGAATGTGGACTAGGTGTATGTCCAAGTATAGTGTGTGTTAAGGTTAGTTAAATGTTATTTTGAGAGAGTGGAACTGTGTTTGAGTGTTGTTGGTGTTGGAAGCAGAAATATGGCTTGTGGAAGGTAACTGTATTTCGGAGTCTAACACAGAAGGTTTTAGATAAACCAAAAAATTCTTGATTAGGGAGTGAAATTGTATGTGCGCACGAGTGTTTGTGGGTTACAGTTAGAGTAAGGACTAGTGAAGGGGATGATGTTTGTGAAAGGCTGAGAGTGACTGCAAGTGTTTATGGGTTAGGGTTAGAATAAGGGCTAAGTAAAGGGCTAAGGAAGGGGAAATATTTAGGATTGTATATGTTTTGTGCCATATGGTGTATGTCTGAGTATCTTGTGAGGTGGTGGTGTTATGGAAAGGGTTTTTCTACAGTAAGGTGTAGGACTGGATTTGGAAACAAGCACAGTGTAGCAGCATCAATAAATACTCCACTAGACAGACTGACAGAGATACTTTTACACACACACACACACACACACACACACACACACACACACACACACACACACACACACACACACACACACACGCACACACACACACGTGTGCAAAAGCACACACACATTTTAGAGAAATATATTTTTCTAAAACTTGCTGGTGAAACCTCAAGTGTTTCAAGTGCACTGCATGTTACATCAATGCGTTATGAATTTTGATCTACTGAGATGTCTTTTTTTTTACTCTGGCTGAACGTGAGGTAATAGTATTAATATGGATGGAATGGTTGCCTGCACCATGAAGTAAAGAATGACCGTGACATTATCCCCTTTCTATTACAGATGTTGCAACAAAATGTTGCTTCAGAATTAGGTCACTGTGAGTTGCATGCCAATGATGCATCAGTTTGACAGATAAACCAGAGGCAATCCTATTTAGAAATTCTCTCCTGCATTTGGGGAGGTGGAGATTGAGAACTGACTAAAAAATTAGTCATCTCTATTTTCGGCTTCAATGCACAGAGTCAGCCTCAAGGAGAAATTCCCCTTTCTTATGCGGTTTACCTTTAGTGCTGTATTATATGTAAGATTCTCACCCTCTACATGCTTGTACCTAAGTGTGCATTCAGTGGCCTGTAACTGCTGTTTCCACTCTGTGTTTTACCTTGAAACACTGATATATTATCAAACCTTAATTTAATTCTGTAACTACTGTCCTTATTATGTGCTTAAGTTGAAGGAATGTAAAACAGTTGGTGCAAATGTTTGCTCTGCCACGTCTTTAACACTAACTGCCTTAGATAATTGAAATAGTCAGCTGCGTTACGTACATCGCACTGTTAATGCTGCTCATTTATGTGTTTATAAGTTTACTACAGTTGATATGTGTAGTACAGTTATATCTGATACATTTATAAGTTTATTACAGTTATAGTTGATACATTCAACTACTGTTTATGGTCAAATGTCTACTGCTATTGCATTGCATTATCTGTGTTCCCTGCATTCTAAATAATCAAATACTTCTATCCTCCCTCTTATTCTCCCTATGTTCCTAGCATTCCTGCATGTACATACCCTCACTACAAATCCATCCCTAGGATACCCATTTTTCCATTTTCCATCTATTTCCATCCAAACTGAATGACCTAACTGAAGTTCTCTTCCTCTTTTTTTGCTCATATAGTAAAACGTTTTTTTTTTTTTTTTTTTTACAAACTGTTTCTTTGTTCCCTTCCTTTACAGTTTGTTATGCTGCATCTTATCCACCCCAGGTGTTTCTCATTGACCACATAATACCTCAGCTTCCTGCCGTCAACAGAACTTCCTAAGGGGATTCTACAGTGCTTCCTGTAACCATACTGCCCCTTCAAGAGCTACCTACAACGTGTATGTACCCTATTGTGAAGAATGTCATATAACTTGCTATCTTGTATACTAAGTTAGCATGCATTTGCTTGCAGCCTACCACGGACTTTACACTCCCTTTACCCCTGGGCGCCTTTCCCACACCCTGTGCACTAGTGACTTGTCCTGTAGTTACTACCCACTGTTAAACTTCCATTTACATTATAAGGTAGAGTAATATCATAGTTCATAGGTTCATACGTAGGTACTAGACTACTGGCCCTAGGGCCTATATAAGCTTAGCCAAAAAGGTACCCTGGTTTTCGCCACCCAAGAAAATTATTTTCCTGTGCCCCTGTTGAGCAGAGCCACAGAAGTGATCCCCGGGGTGAATTTTCTATTTCCCATCCAATCATCAAAATTTTTCTTGAAGAATGCTAATGAGGAGCTTTGTTTTATATGGATAGGTGGTTTGTTACAGAGTATGGGAAGTCTCTGGGACAGGAATCTATCCCTCCAGCATGTTCTGTTTATTGTGGTGACAAAGTTTAGGTCCCTAGAGCGTGTAGCTCAGAAGGATTGGGATTTCTTTAAGTGGAGCATGTCCAACAGCTCCGGGTTTGACATAGCTTTGTATGTTAGGCAGAGATCGCATCTGAGTAGGTGATATGCAACGGAGTAAAGCTGGAATTTTTTAAGATGGCCTGCGTAGGGCATCAGTTTGAGGCCGGTAATCCTCTTTGTGAGGTATTTCTGCAGCCTTTACAATGGTTGTAGATGTCTTCTGAGGTACATACCAAAAGGGGTGTTGTACTCTATAATGGGTCTACTGAGGGATGAGTAGAGGGGAACAATGACCTCTTTTTTCCTGGATGAGAAACTTTTTGTGATGAGGTATGCCATGTATAAGGATTTCCTGACTACTGTGGTGATGTGATTATCAAAGGAGAGACTACTGTCCACCTGTGTCCCAAGGTCTCTTATCACACTTTCGGTGTTAAGTAGACTACTGCCTTTGTGGTAGTTCATGGGTACAGAGTTTTTACCAAAGGAGATGACAATGCACTTTTTGGCATTGAGCTTGAGCCCATGGCTTTGACATCAGGAACCTGTCTCAGTGAGGCCCTTTTATAGGATGTCGACATCGTTAGGAGTTTTGATTATGGCTCCTAGTTTGCAGTCATCTGCAAACTTCGTTAGCCAAAGACCTTGTATGTTAGCCTGTACTTCAGAGAAGTAGATACCAAACAGGAGAGGACCCAGGACTGAACCATGTGATACTCCACTTGTCATTGGTCTGAAGTCGGATTTGGAGTCTGCTACTTTCACAGTGTGGGGTCTGTCAGTGAGCCAGTTGGCAACCCATCTTGTGACATAGGGATTTATACCTAGTTTAGTGAGTTTATCTATAATTCCAGAGTGGGGGATGGTGTCAAAAGCCTTGGCGAGATCTAGATAGGCTGTGTGAACTACCTTACCCTCGTCTACGGCTTTGGTGACTGCTTCAAAGAAGTCTATCAAGTTTAGGAGACAGGATCTGCCTTTTACAAACCTGAACTGGGTGGGGTCCAGAGTTTGGAGATTACCAATACCTTTTTTATAAGTTCCATGATGATACATTCCATGGCCTTGCAGACCAGGCTCATCGGGCTAATGGGGCGGTACTTTCCGGGGTCCATGGTGGCTCCCCCTTTGTGGAGTGGGATAACCGTACTGTGCACCATTCAGTGGGCACAAAGCCTGAGGTGAGGCTATGAGTGAACATGGTACTTAGGTGGGGTGCCAGTTTGTTCTGTAGTTCATGTAGAATGCAGGCTGGGATGTTGTCAAGTCTCATGGATGCTGTGTTCTTCGTTTTGGAGAGTGTAGTTTTTTTACCTGTGCAGCTGTTATTACAGGAACTTTGCATTCTTCCGGTATAGAGATGGGCCCTTTAGGGGTTGAGAGGGGAGTAAAGTTAGCACTGAAACTGCCAGGATGTTGGCAATATCAGTTGATTCTGTATATTTAGTGCCATTGTGCTGTAACTCAGAGCAGATCTGAGTGTTGCCATTGAGATTCTTGACATAGCTATAGAATGCTTTGTGGTTGTCTTTAGAATCCATGGCGATTTCATTTTCATAACTAGCTTTGGAGGATTTTATGAGGGATCTCAGCTTCTTACTGAGGCTGACCAGAGAGTTCCTACAATCATGGGATTACACTCTTTTTTGCAACATTTACTTTCTTCTGTTGTAGAGTTTGTTTATGGCATGGGACCACCAGATTGGTTTCCTTTTTTTGGAGGAAAGCATATTGGTTCTGTTAGGGATAGCACAATCCAAGCACTCATGTAAGTGCTTATAAAGTGCATTTGTGTAGGATTTAACAGTCATACCTCTATTGTCCATCTGCATGGGTGTCGTGAAGTTTGCCACTTCTGTCTTAAGAAGCGTGAAGTTGGCTTTGGAGAAATTTTTACGGTGGTTTCTCTAATGGGGGTGGGGGCGGGATGTGGATGTCTAGGGTGATTAGCTTGTGGTCAGATCTGACCAACAAGGAATTGACCTCTGGTGTGGAACACCAGTCGCCCATGTTGGTAATGACTAGGTCTAGGATATTGCTGCCCCTGGTGGGGGTGTGGATAAGTTGATCCAAGGCACTGGAATTTGTGAATTCCAGAAAACGTTGAGAAAAAGAGTTGGTACATGAGTAGTTTTCCCAGTTAATGGTGGGGTAGTTGAAATCACCCATTATTAGGGTGTTGGGTTGTACCTGTAGCAAGCTACAATTTGGATTGCGGTCTTGCCCAGAGTTAGTTGCACTTCGATAATCTCGGATGCAACTAGCCTGGATGTGTGGATATCCTTAATGAATATGGACATGCCTCTGCCTTTAGTGTTTCGGTCTAGGTTAGGTGGCCAAAAGGTGTGGTATGACTTGTAGCCTGGTAATGCAGGGGTGCTGTCTGGAGCCTTAAACCAGGTCTCTGTCACTGCACAGATGTCGATGTTCTCCGTTTTAAGGAGTGCCTCAAGTTAGTGCATTTTGAGGTTTAGACTTCTAGCATTGAGTAGCATTACCCTCAGATTTTGCTTGCTTGCTCCTGTTATGGTGGTGAATTTGTAATTTGAACCTTGCCTAAAAAGGCACTATAGGGGTGGCAAGAGCCTTAGCCAGAATCCTGAATCCCAAGGGCGACAGGTGCAGGCCATCTCTGGCAAAGCATCGTGGTCTGTCGATCATGTCATCCCGGCAGACAGATACTGGATCCCCTTAGAATGACATCAGAAGCTTAGCCAATTGTTGAAGTCAATCATTTTGTCCTTGTACTGTGGTATCATTCTGGGTGATGGCAGGATGCTACTCAGGGCTAGGGTCAAACCTGCCTGGGCTACAAGATCGGACAGCTCCTCCATGTCTCTTTTCATGTAGTCCAGGGAGGTACATCTCAGGTCATTCACACCAACAAGGACAATGACAGAGTCATATTTGTACTTGCTATGGAGTGAACTGAGTGCGTGCGTTATATGGCGGAGCCTGGCACCCAACAGGTAGCTGACAGTAACTTTCTCCTTGTTTAGCCTGGTGAGTGGAACATCAGTGTGCCTGACTATAGAGTCACCTATAACTACAGTGTTGGGTACATTGTTATGCCTTATGGGCTGTGGTTGAGTAGCACACTGAGTTTGTGGGCTATGTGCCATTTGGGTTGTGTTGGGGGTAGAGGTTGCTTGCATTTCTGCTTTGGAGGTCTCTGTTGCTTGAGCAGATTTTTATTGAGAGCCTCCATGAATGTAGATGTTTCTATGTGTGTGCTTTGGTGGTGTAGGTTTTGAGGGACTATGTGATGAGTGTGGTGTGGTGCAAGGGTTTACCTTTTCCTCTTGACTGTCTTGGGTGAAGAAAGCTTTGCTTCCAGTTTGGCTATATAAGTGCATCTCTCACAGGTTGTGTTGGGTGGTAGGAGGAGGAGGTTGTCTGTGTACATGAGGCAATTGCTGCATTGCCCCAAGATGCCCAGATTCATCAGGTAGACAGGAGAGAACACCTGGAGCTGACCCTTCGACATGCCTGGATATGTGCTTATTTATTAAGTACTAAAAACTGTTTTCCTCTAGGCAAGTGAGGAGAGTTGAGTGCTGTAGTAATTTGTAGCTTATTTAGTGCTTACAATGAGTTCTGAACAAGTGCTGAGCTCAAAGAAACAGATCTGACTGCTAAAACTAAAAAACTGCCTAGTTCTAAGAGAAGATTTGAAGAGCAGACTTTATGGTGCCGGGAATAGTTTAACACTAGCTAATGGTGATGCATAAAGTGTATTTTTTTTTTTACTATAACAGTAGCAAATGAGCAAACTGATTTAAACAAATTAACCAATAAAAAGCTAAAAACTGAGCTCCATTCCAGCAGTCTTTGATCAGACAAGTTCTAACTGCACACTCCTGCCACTAGGGTGCAGGGGAACCTTCTCCAAAAATATGGCCTGGATTAGTGCTCAATTTATACAAACAAAGCTAGATTCAGCAGGTCTGAATCTAGTCTATGCTGCAGCAAACAAGGCATTCCATTTTCAGAAAGAAACAGTTCAAATAAGCAGGCACAATAAGCCTTTAACCATAAACTCCCAGTTCAGAAGGGTAGAATCTACCCTCTCCTCCCACAAGAGTGCAGATCACACCTTCTTAATATAAAATAACTGGCACAAAGCCCAAGTGCTTAAACCAAAACTAATACACTTTTAGAACAACAGACAATAAGCCTTCCATCAACAACTCCCAACTTAAAAGGATGTAAGCTACCTGTCTTGCCACAACAGTGCAGACCACAAACCTTCTTAATGTAAAAGAACTGGTCTGAAGCCCAAGTGCTTAAACCAAAGGCTTAGAATAACAGTTACAATTTAATCAGGCTACTAACAGGCAGTGATAAATGCAGCAGAATAAATGCAAATAAGTACTTTTAAGAACAGGCAGCAAAAGCAAAATAAAATAGAAAGAAGCACAAATACAGTAAAAGCAGATGAATAAAGTGCATTTTTTATATAACAATAAAAAATGAGCAAATTGATTTAAACAAATTACTCAATTAACCAGTAAAAAGCTCAAAATCTGAGCCCTGTTCCAGCAGTCTTGAATCAGACAAGTTCTAACTGCACACTCCTGCCACTAGTGTGCAGAGGAACCTTCTCCAAAAAATGATGGCCTGGATTAGTGCTCAAGGTATATAAACAAAGCTAGATTCAGCAGGCCCGAATGTAGTCTATAGTCTAGCTACAGCAGAGTGCACACCAATTTCAGAAAGAAACAGTTCAAATAAGCAGGCACAATAAGCCTTTAACCAGAAATTTCCAGCTCAGAAGGGCAGAATCTAGCCTCTCCACCCACAAGAGTGCAGACCACAAACCTTCTTAATGTAAAATAACTGGCTTGAAGCCCAAGTGCTTAAACCAGAAGTAATACACTTCTAGAATAACAGACACCGAGCCTTCAATCAGCAATTCCCAATTTAGAAGGATGTAAGCTATATGCCCTGCCACAACAGTGCAGACCACAAACCTTCTTAATGTAAAACAACTGGTCTGAAGTCCAAGTGCTTAAACCAAAAGAATTAGAATAACAGTTACAATTTTAATCAGGCTACTACCAGGCAGTAATAAATGCAGCAAAATAAATACAATTGAGTACTTTTAAGAAGAGGCAAAAGCAAAATAACGTAATAAAGTAGGAAGAAACACAAATATAGTAAAAGCAGATGAATTAAGTTATTTTTTTTTGTTTTGTTTTGTTAGTAAAGTGCAAGGAGAGAGGAAGGAAGAGCAGAATACAATTCAAGTATAAGAACCTAAGTTACTACTGCCCAGTTTTAAGATCCAAACCCTTGAAATTTCTCTGTTTCTCTCTACACATAGGCACCTAGTGACTCATCCCATTACCTCCTTACCTTGTGTTTGTTCTCCAGCTCACTGATAGTTTCTCACTGACCAGTCTTCTTTCTTTTCCTTGGTTCTACCCGCTCCTTTTGCCCTGCAAACTCACTCTGCTCCCTACCCTGCCCCCAAATTCCACCCACCCCATTATCTGTACACTTATAGCTAAAGTACACCACACCCACCTCCTCTCATACCCAATCAAATTATCTAACTCACCCATAACCTATCTGCCTCTTCCAGTCCAACCCTTACATCAATTTTATCCCTCTCATTCCATTACATCCAACTCTAGAAAATAGTCTGCCCCTATATCTTTTTACATTAATTCCACCTCCAACTAGAATCCAAAATTAACACCATGCCCTTCAAACCTGCTCCAATATTAACTCAAACATTACTCCTTTTTACCTTAGTCTACTTTAACTATCTCACAAGACTTCTTTATGCCAACTACTCCCCCTCATTTCACACTACTACCTCAGTCCATATACAGCATGCACTCCCACTATCCTACATATCCCTTAGCTTTTACATCAACAATACTATGCTCTTCCCCTACAAACTCATAACTAACCCCAAAAACACAATTCCCATCTAAATTAGCTCTAATGCAATGCAACCTACAACCAACAAATTTGATACTAAACTATTTAAATACCTCCTCTCCCATATTCATTACTTTATCTCTACCCTTCTCTCTGGTGACATCCACCCAAACTCCAGACCCTGTCTCTCACAAAGGTCTACCTTCCCATCCTGCCCTCCTCATTCAGCTGGTAGGTACCTCAAGTTCACAGCTCTAAATACCCAGAGCATTTGTAACAAAATCGCCGCCCTCCATGCCTGGCTCCTTCATAATCAACCAGGCATCCTATCTCTGAAACCTGGCTCAAACCTCATATAAAAGACTCAGAATTTATTCCACCCAACTACTCTGTTATTAGGAAAGACAGAACACGCACAAAAGCGGGAGGTGTTGCTCTCTTTTACTCCTCTTCCCTCCTAGTTACCCCAAATGCCAAACTTATTCCCAAATGTGGTAATGCTGAATTAATTCTAGCCCTTCTTCAGGTAAACAACCATAAACTTATCTGCATTATCACCCTTTATATCCCTCCTGAAGACAATGCCGCAATCCTTGAAGACATTCTATCCTGGCTTTCTATCAACATTACAAACAAAACTATAATTTTGGGCGATGCTAACATTAACTGGGCCACAATTCAATCTCCAACTAACTCCTTAAATATAAATCTTTATAACTTCACTCAACTTATTACCTCAACAACTATACCTTCCAAAGACTTCCTCTCTGGGAGCACTCTAGACTGGGTTCTAGTTTCACATCCCCACTATTTCACTAAAAGTGGCACCCTTCCAGACCCACTAGGTGACCACCTTCCCACTTTTGCCCATCAGTTTCCCTCATCCCTACAACTAACCCAAACCTACTTCTCTACTCGGTATCTAAAAACCTTTAACCCTGATGAATTCTCAGATGCACTAAAAAGAAGAAACTGGAATCCATTAAAAACTCTATCCCTAGATAATGCTGTGACCTACTTTAATATAACTTTCTTAAATTTCCTTGACTCCTTTGCCCCATGGAAAACAAAACGCACAAAAAGCAACCCTGTGCCTTGGCTAACTAAGAATACATTACACTTCATGCAGCTCCAGGATAAAGCATAGAAACACTACCATAAAACTAAAACTAACATTGCCCTGAATTAATATAAAATGCTTCATAACAAAGCAAAAAAAACTTATTACCTCAGATCGCAAAGCCTATTTTTCCACACGCAAACTAATCATAATACTGACCCAAAAACATTCGGGGATGGAATTTCCTCTCTCCTTAACTCAGGTAAAAAAAGAGAACCCCATTCCCAGACCCAAATGCCTCCGACTTAGAATTAGCTTCCCCATTCAACTCGTTCTTCATTGATTCCATAGCTAAACTAACATCATCCTTCACTAATAATTCTGCTTCCGCACACACACTCCTTGCTCTTCTACTAACTCCAACTCCCAACCTCCTTCCTTCTCCATGAACCCTATCCCCATCTCCATCATAAAGAAATTACTTCTAAAAATGAAACCATGTTCTAATGTCCCTGAAGAGATACCTTCCTACTTCCTACAAATAGCAGCAGAAGCTGTTGCCTACCCTATCTGCATACTAATAGATCGATCAGTCTTAGAGTGCCATGTCCCTCATCTCTGGAAAAAAGCTTTTATTATACCACTCCATAAAGAAGGCAACAATAATGACATTATTAACTTCTGACCAATTGCTATCTTATTCCCTTTTTCTAAACTTCTCAAAAAATGTATCCACCTACAACTTTTTCCCTGCCTCTTAAATAATAACCTTCTCACTCCCACACAACATGGATTCTGACCTGGCCACAGCACCACCACCCTCCTCTCCTTCCTAGAGAATTTTAATAAGGCCCGTGACACTGGCCATATTGTGTCCACCCTCCTTTTAGACCTTTCAAGGTCCTTCAACACCGTCTTTCACAACCTTCTCCTTACTAAACTCTCTAAACTAAACCTATCTCACTCCTCTATCAACTGGATCACCAGTTATCTATCAAACAGACAACAAGCAGTCAAGTGGAAAAAAGCTATTTCTCCCTTACTAAATACTCCCACAGGTGTACCCCAAGGTTCTATTCTAGGTCCCCTTCTTTTCATTATCTTCATAAACAACTTCCACCATGCCATCCCTAACACTAACCTCATACAATTCAACAATAATCTGCTCTGCTACCTCTACTTTCTCACTAACAAAATGAACACAGGACGCCATCTCTTCTACTGAACCATGGATGCTAGACAACCATCTGGCACTCAATGCAGCCAAGACTAAGCTAATGATATTTACCCCTTCTAAAGTCATCACACGTGACAAAAGTTTATTCTCCATTACTAGCCAAAATAATACACTTCTTGAAACACTCCCCACTGCAAAACTATTAGGGGTCCTCATTGATGATCAGCTAAAGTTCAATAGCCATATACAAGTAAATATAAAAAAACACATAAGAAACTGGGCTTACTATATCGCCACAACCACTACATCTCTCCTCCCACCAGGCTTACTCTCGCTACTACTTACCGTATCTCTTCCCTCCTATATGGTGCCTCTATGCTTACTAGTCTACAATCTTCCCTCAAGTCAAAACTCTCCTCCTAATACTACAAAATTTCATAATTTGCAACTGGACAGAGATCCTCTACCATCACTGTATTTCCCTACATCAACTGAACTGGGTTGAGCTACCTAATTATCTCACCTATAACCAACTTATCCAAGCAGACAAAATAATTTTTAGACCCTCTCTCTGCCCCTCCCTTGCCTCTACCTTCCAAATGTATCAACCTTATAGATGTCTAAGATCTAACTTCCAAAACCTAATAGAATTTCACAAACCTGTCCGACCACCAGGCAAACATCTTCTGTCCTTCTCACTAGCACGCCACTGGAATTCTCTCCCACCTTTCATCTGTACCACTAACAGTCTCTCTGCCTTCAAAACCTTACTTCACTCATACCTAACTTCACAGTGGGAATGCTCTTGTTCTCATCCTACATAGCTTCCCCTACCTTTCTCACTCCCCACAATCTATTATATCAGTAAATAAACTCCTATAGTTTCCATTACTCCTAGCAATAGCAGTAGGAACTATCAGATTGTACAAGAACTGTACTTGCTTATAATGACTAATTTGCTTCTTCTAATTCCACTACACTGCAACTTATTACTATGTACTTTCCAAATTCTCTCATATTTTGTAATTTTTCTAATTTGTAATCTTGACTTCTATCATTGTATTTGTATTTTTTGTATTATTCTGGAGCTTTTCTCCCCAGGACTCCATTGAAAACGGGCTCCTCATGGTCCAATGGACCATCCTGGCAAACAAACTGCAAATAAATAAATAAACAAATAAACACACAATGCAACTGAAAACCATTCATATAGCTCTGCATGCATCAGGAAATCATTCATATATCTCTGAATGCATCAGAAAAACACTCGTACAGCTCTGCATGCATCAGAAAACTATTCATGCATATCTGCCTGCATAGGAAAACCACTCTGTCCTTCTTTCTACACATATGCAAGAATGTGCACAGGTGCAGGAACTGAACCAAGCATGAATCTGTAAAAATTTACATCTTCCTAGTGTTCAGTCTTTAACAAAAGTAAATGATCCTCCTTACCCTGTGTTGCAGTGCAAGTCAAAGGCAGTTTTATTGCACAGCTGGCCACTGCTTAGCCTGCCTCATGCTTGGTTAATGTACTACATAGCTGGGATGAAGCCTAGTCTAATGTATGCCACAAGGAATGAGAGTCCTGCCTGGCACAGCACAGTCTCAGAGTAGCACTATTTGTTCTGTAATACTGGCAGTGTATATCTCTCAGAACCCATGGATTAATTCTTTGCACTATCAAACAGGCCAGCATCAGTTTTATACAGTCTCACTTAAAGGGAAATACGGGTCCCATGAAAATTGGAAAGACAAATAAAAATATTACTATGTGCTAAAGACAAAGGAAAAAAGCTTTTATTATACCACTCCATAAAGAAGGACGTGGATGCATACATCATAAGAAAATATTCAGGGAGACCAGAACAGAAATCTGCAGAAATATCTAAAAAAAAAAAATAAAATACAAAACTATACACACATATATTATATATATATATATATATATATGGTTTACCTTTACATCGTCGATTCCAATATGGGTGAAACTGCTTCCGCAAATACTGAAGTGCGAACGTCTCCAATGTTGAATTCCGCATAAGCGAACGGCAAAACCTCGCCCCTTTTTGATCCATGGTAGCACTGGTCTGGAGGTGTGGCACGGCCGGAAATGTCAAAATTCGACATATTTTCAGCATTTAAAATTTTTCGCAGTTTCGGTTCGCTTAAATGAGTCAATTAAGTGGCCGGTCGATCATGTGTGTTCGATGATATAAAGGTGTATATATATATATATATATATATATATATATATATATATAAAATCAGAAGGAACAGATGAAAGATCCTCTAAGTCTGCCAGTGCAAAACAGGATTGTTTGAATTTCTGAAAGCTGATCTATTTCCAGAAACAGCATTTGCTAAAGCATATTAGTACAGGTGGATGAACAAATACACTGTAGTGAACCATGTGCTGCCCCAAAAGATAATATAATCAAGTGTATGACTGTCACATCTCTAAATCAGCATTTCAAGAAAAGAAGTGTTTGCCTCTAGAAGTCATTTTTTGGTAGTACTTTAAAGTGTTTAGATTTTTTAAAAATTGCCCTGCCAACATTGCAACATTTGACTTCAAACTGAAAGCTGGAAACAACTAATAACAGAAAAACTGAATGGGCAAAACTCAGAAACCTGATATGCATTGCTGAAAGCTGTGGCATAGAGAGAATGCCATACAAAAGCAAAATGTAAAACACAGGAAAAAAACAAGAGAAACTCTGACTTACAACATAACAACAGATATAAGACAAGACAATGCACAAGATCCATAAACTAAATGTACACTATAGAAAGCCAGGGTACAGAAATAATGACTTACCAAATCACGCAAAAGCAGCAAATATAGTAACAATGATTAGGGGCCCAGAGAAGTAAATATTGTGGGAAAAAAATTCCAGGGAATTATTATGGCTAGGCTTGCATAGGCTTTAGGGCTGATAGCCTAGTACAAACCTATGAACCTATGAACCTATGAACTACTTGGGCCAAGTAACACTGCACCACAAAACAATGCAAAAAAAATGGTATAACATGAAAAGTTGCTTGACCCCAAACAGTGGTCAGAGAAGGCTCTAACATCAATATAGGCTATGCTAAAGACCTGGAAATGGACTGGATCAAAAACGCAAAAGTTCAAGGAAATACTTAGGGCTTTAACATCTCAAGAAGAAGAGGAGATAGTTAAAGATTAATAACAATGAAATGTCTCAAAATATAATGGGTGAATATGTTAGAACAGATATGAAGCCAAGCCATGTATGCAAATTAGGTTCATAAGGAAAGCTGGTGTTGGAATACAGAAGTGCAGGAAGTTATCCAGAGAAAGACAAAGAGCATGAAGAAGGGGGTTAGAAAAGACAGACCAGGGCAAGAAGGACTATTGACTGGTTAACAAAGAGTCTAAGACAGAGGTCACAATGGCTAAGGACAAGGAGCCAGGAAATCTCTACCAGTTTCTGGAAGGTGACACAGCAAATAGCAAAAAGAAGCTTTTTCAGGCTGCAAGGTAAAGACAGAAACATATAGAAGATTGACAACAGATACCATTCATATGGGATGCCAGCAAGAACAGGACATCAGAGGCAGATAGAAGGAGTACTTCATGGAAACGGTACTTCAAGAAGCTTCTGAATGAAGAAAACTCCAAGGAAGCCATACTCCTCAACCTACAATGAAATAGGAAGAAAAAGAAAACATCCTAGAAGAAGTAAGAACAGTATTAAAGAAAATGAAGGTAGAGAATGCAACAGACTCTGATTAAATCATGGTAAATGTGATCAAGATGTTGGGAGAAATGGCTCTTGAGGGTACTCATCACAGTATGGAGAGAAAGGCCTATCTCAGATGACTGGAGAATATGCATACTAGTGCCAGTGTACAAAAAGAAAGGGGACATTCACAACTGCGGACAGTACTGAGGTATCAAACTCCTGTCACTTTGCATAAAGATGCTAGAGAAGGTGACTGATAAAAGAATACAAAGAGTAGTAGAACATAAGATGGGATATGGGCAGTTTGGATGCATTTCATGATGGAGCACAACCAATCCAATGCTATCAGTGAGCTAGATAGTGGAGAGGAAGCTAGAGATGAGGAGAGATTCCAACGGAGCCTTCTCAGACTTGGTGGTAGTATATTACCAGTTCCCAAGAAAGATGATTTGGGCAGTCCTGTAAAGGTTCAATCTCCCATAAACATGTAGAATTAATAAAGGCTATGTGCAAAGACCTAATGACACAGGTACAGTCAGCGTTCAGCCTTACAGAGGGGTTCCCAGAGTGAACGGGTATACATCAAGATTCAGCTCTGAGCCCATTCCAGTTCATAATGGTGATGGACTACATCAGCAAATAGGCTGAGGAGGGGATGACAGATCAACAAGATTGCCATATATAAATGATGCTGCACTACAAGTGGACTCTGAACAAGAACTTCAGGAAAGGATGGGGGACCGGAATGCAAAACTGAAGGCATGTGAGATGAACCTGCAGCAAATGGGAGAAATCAGTAAACAATGAAAAACTGAGAACAAAAACTAGTGGAACAGGTTTAACAGCATCAAGTACCTGGGAGGTGTGGTTGAGGAAAAAGAAAGTCTGAGTAAGGAATTCAAAGCAAAAATCACAGATGCTAAAGCTAACTACCACAAAAGTATCTGAGGTAGTGTATGACAAAAGAATGCCAAAGAAGCTGAAAAGTAAGGTGTACAAAACAGTGGTGTGACCAGGGCTTCTATATGGCACAAAACCCTGGGCAATGAAGGGAGAGCAGTGGAGGAAGCTTGTGGTGATGAAGGAAAAACAAGAATTGCCTGAGATGAGTAGTAGGGTGTGCTCTGTGCAGCAGATGACGAAATGAGGAAATCAGAGCAGAAGCCAAAGTAGTTCCAGTTGCAGAGAAGGTCAAGGAGAACAGACTACGATGGTTCAGTCGCATGTACAGAAAAGCAAAAGACAATCTGGTAAAGAAAATGTGGGAGAAATATGAATAAAGCAAGAACAGATGACATCCAGCCAATAGATATATGGATTGTGTGGGGGGAAAGAGTGTCAATGATTATGACACTCCTACAGACTACTGAGAGGAGATCTATGCCTAACCTTCAAGGCATCCTCCAATCCAGCCCTGCTGGATCTGCAAAACATTCACAAAACAAACAGCACTAGAATTACCCAATGTAAGGATCTAAATCTTGTCTGTGGCATAAACAAAGCATGTTGGAGGGACAGATACGTGTCTCAGAGATTACCCCTCCTCTGGTACAGGCTCTCCATTCATGTGAAACAGAGTTCCTTCCTAAGGCAATTCAAATGCAATTTACACCAATGGACAGGAAATTGCAAATTCACTCCTTTTTTGTCACTTGTGGTCCTTATGGTCAGGGGCAGTTTGTGAATGCCCTAAGGCACAGGTATATACCAAAGCCATTCTAGCCTGTGAGTATTAATAAATGGGAAAACCAGAGCATGAATGGTTAGGACAAAAAGGCTCTTGGGCCATTAGCCTAGTAATCTCCTATGATCCACTGATGATGATGATGATGATGATGATGATGAAAAGGCAACTTCAAAATAAAACAAAAAAAAAAGAGTTTGCACTGTGGGACAAGCCCCTCTGTACCATGATGCAGACACATCTAAATATAATAGCTCTGATGTCCCAAAACCTTGGGGGTAAGGATAAAATTCCCTTATCTCCATGTTTCATGATTTCAACAATGTAAAACCACAGCATACAACTAAAATGGGTTTTGAATATATACATTTGCCAAATCTAAGTGCTCCCAAACCTGGCTTTATTTAATCCATGTATCCTGGTGGAAACACAGACAATATGCATTCATCCAGCAGTGCCCATATGACGTGAGGGGAATTAAATGTCATAAGTATGCAATAAAACCAAGTAAGCAATGCATGAAGGATATAACATAAATACCAAATGAACATCACTAGAGGACCTGATGTTTTAGGCAGTTCAAAGAGACAAGACTATAAACAACAATGAACTTCAGTGCAACCATGTATAACAGCAGCAGCAAAGTTAGCATAGAGCCAGTCACATCAGCATGACCCCAGGCATGTGTGCAGGTGCTTCTGGTATGCAAATACTTCACAGAAGTCTAACCAGACAGGAACCAAATAACTTCTACATCAGAGAGGTATTGTCTCAATCTGCTTTGTGAACTGTGCCAAGACATGCAGTTACAGGGTTCAACATGACAGCTGATACTCCTATGAGCAAGGGTGAGTACAAAATTGTTTAGACTCAATGGGAGAGTAATGCACAGATCCACATGCATGCATGTAGCTAGCCAATCATTTTATTTCTTTTTCCTGGCCAATCATTTTCTTTCTCTTTTCCTGACCTGGGTAATGACTCCTAGGCTGATTTTCCCTCCTAGTCTACCAATGACTAGGACAGAACAGCTGACTACAACTCATTGTGCAAATGCTGACTGTCAACAGTTCAGTCTGCAAGAATATCTGTAGTCTCTTTCACACCTGCCTGTATATATCTGTGTGCAGTGCTTCATTTCTCCAGACTACATATCATTTTTTAATAATTTGTTTCAGCATTACTGATCTGAATAATTATTATGAATGCCCACCATCAGTGCCATGTCATGCAAAGCCCTAATGCACATAGCAAGCAAAGAATAAGTTAACAAAGCGTGCTTCTTATGGAGATCTCCTGTTTATTTAGGAAAATAAAGAATGAGTAATGCCCCATGAGAGGTAATTAGCATACATAGCAGGGTGCACTCATGCAGGGTTCATAGGTTAATACTAGGCTTTGATTGTTTTAGTGAAGAAATGCTATGTTCTCTTAAGCTGGGTCATACGCTTAGATAAGTAAATACCAAAGGAGGCAGTGTACTCTATTATGTGCCAGATGAGGAAGAAGAAGAGGGAGAGAACTTCCTTAGAGCTAGAAGATATAACCCTGCTGATCAGTCTAATTAGGTAAAATAATTTCCTAACAAAAGTGGATACATGGTGCCCACGTTCCTAATGACTGTAATATGCCAATGTAGTAATATCGTCTCTTCTGTTTAGTAGTTGACCTTTTTTCTGTCATACCACATGACACCGGATTACTTTGGGTGGAAGAAGCCCTAAGGGGAAAGTTCTAAGGCTAGTGAAAATGAGATCTTTCTCATCTTGGAATTGTTTGAATTGGTGTTAAACAATAATTTTATTTATTTTTCAGGTGAATATTTCAAACAAATAACGGGCGTGGCTATGGGCGCTAATTGCGCCCCAACCTATGCTGACATTGTTTTATCAGTTTGGGAAAAGAAGTTTGTTACTCACAGCAGATACAGGAGCAATTGGGTATTTTACTCAAGGTTTATGGATGATATCTGCATTTTTTGGACAGGCCCGAATAGTACCATAGGGGAATTTATTAGCTATTTAAATTCCACCACTGAATTTTTGACTTTCACTTATCAGGTGTTTCCTGAAAGGGTCAGTTACTTAGATGTGACATTAAGTAAGCATGACACTGGTTTTCAATCTTACATATACAGAAAACCTACATTTTCCAACAGTTATATCCATTACAAAAGCTCACATCCTCAACACCAGAAGAGGGGTATTGTCAAGGGACAATTCGTCCGAAAATCCCGTCCTTCAGAAGAATCACAGTATCAACTTGAATGTTCTAGACTTACTAACATGTTTCTAGAAAGAGGTTACCCGGACAAATTTATTTCTGGTGTTCAGAAAGAGGTACAGGAAGGCAGGTCTACTAAATATCGACCCATTTTGGGTACTGGAAAGTTGGAGAAACCTAGACATGACAGAGGCCAACATGAAATAAATTTAGGGTACAACAGGGCCTTTATTATGGAATATAGTGTAAACTCCAGTACCATTAGGGAAATTGTTGAACGTGAATGGGATGCCTTTCAGGATATTACAGACTTGAATAATTTAAAAGGCAAAACAGTTAAAACAGTATTTCGTAGGGGGAATAACATCAAGAATTTATTAGAACAGGAACCTAGGACTAATATATATTCCAATTTATGTAAGGGTACGTTTCGGTGTGGTACTTGTTCCCAATGCAAATATATTTCCCATACAGACAAAGTTTTTATTCCTTCCAGAAATAGATGGATCACGGCTACAACATTCTCCAATTGTAACACCTCAGGGGTGGTCTATTTGGTTATTTGTCAAATATGCTTGGCATTTTATGTCAGCAAAACGGAAAGACCCCTCAAGAGGAGAATAAATGAACATCATTATGAAATGGAAAAACAGAATTCTAACAATGCTCTTTACAGACACTTATTGGTCTGTTCTAAAGCTAGATTTGTATTTTTTGTTATTGAATTCTTGGTCCATGACAACAGGGGGGGGGTCCTTGGGAGATACAACTTGAACATAGGGAAACTTACTGGCAAATTTTGCTAGAGGCTAATAGGAGTCCTGGTCTCAATGACGCTATATCTATAGCACCACATCTCAAGTTAAAAGCTGGGAGAACATGACTATGCTTTTGCATTTTTTTCTTTTTCTTGGATACCTCATGTCATCTTTTGACATTCATGGGGTCACCAATTGCTTTTTACATCAAATATATATTATTATTCAATGATTCTTGAAATTCATTGTACGTGTTTTTATTTATTAACCAAATACTTTCAACCGAGTACGTATTTTATTGTTTTAACCTATATTGCTTTAAATTTTAATTGTTTAATAGGTCAGCTGATTGTGAATTATGTATAAATAATGTGTTTTATTTATCCTTGAATATCTGATGAAGTCAAGGGGTTATTGACGAAAACGTTGAACTTGTACTTACTGGCGTTAATAAAGCGAGTGGTTGCGGTCTTCCTGGACTGATTTTTTATCTTGTGTTTAGTACACTCATTTCCACTCTCCTAGTGTTTTAGTACAACCTTTTCAGCTATTCAGACATATATGAAAGCTACTGTCATTGCCACCAATGAGAATGCAAGGCATAGGTGCAGGGAAGCCTAAGTCTTAGAAGGTATGGAAAGTTCATGAATTTTAAGGTTAGAAGGTCAAATGTAAACTGTAGGAGTGACACTGCTGAGTGCTGTGCACTACAGGAAGGAATTTGTTGTGGTATGTGTTAATGCTGGCCTGACAAAAAAATTAGATAAATTAAAGTGATTCAAGAAACAGAAAGGCAGAGCAGTAAGCATATTCTGTGTCAGTGTGAACTGAAATGTCATTTCTCTTAAATGGCAGAAATACTGCAGCATTCTTTGGATGGTATATAGCAACAGTAATGAACTTGAGGCAAGCAGCAGCTTCCAGAACCAGCAGGAAATCCAGATAAGAGAAAATATGACTTATTGTTTTCCTTGATTCACTTGAGGTTGAGATAATTGGCCATATGGAAACAAAACTGACACTTGTCAGGCAGTTCCAGGACAGCATTTTCTATAGTTGTGGACCTTTTTCTTTAACTGTTTCATATTTTGCTGTTTGCCTGTGAAGTACCATCCTGCCCCCAGCTTTGCTGTGTGAAGACTTTATTTTATGAAGATTTTTTTTTGGCGGGCAGGGGTTAAATTACTCTGGACATTCTCACTGCAGAAATGTGCTTCTGTACTCACTGTATTTTTGGCTTTGTTGATTTTTTTCTTGGTCCATGCATTTGTGTTTATGCTACTACATTTTAATATTTTATAATTTCTGCAGGGAAAGTTTTTCATAGGATGCTTCAGGCTACTGAGTCTTACAACGATTACATCTTGCGAGCTTCCACTCTAGACTATACCTATCCTCTCAAGGAGTGCCAGACAAGCCTGGGATGAATTTATGACTACCCAACCTATTAATCAGGTCCTGTTTGAAGGAACATAGTGTATCATATTGCTCTGTATACTGAGGTGGTCCAATGTAGAGGCAATGGAAATGCTAAGCAAAGAATCTGTCTCTCCACCTTGGTTAATCGATCTGCTAAAGCAGGTTTAGATCCCTGGTATTTGTAGGACTGTTCGATATGTGAAGGTACTAGAGACCCTGAACTACTGAGTCCCTCATTGCTTTGAAGAAAAGTCATAGGTTTGCTCTCAGGAGTCTATAAGACACAGGAAAGAGGCACAGTGCTTCTTGTCTTTTTGGTAGATTAGGGATTTTAAGCCTGCAAAAACATAAATGGGGTGGGACAAAGAGGGTAGCCTCTCCAGTGCAAGGTGTTAGGGGGCACAATCTATAGTTGCTGATGATGGGGCTTTATTGCAGTACTGACATTTAAAAATGAATGCTGGCAATTATTTTCTGGGCTGAAGTGCTTAGTGGCCGGTATTCTAACAATCGCAAACTGATTGCTACTTTGTAGCAAACAGTTTGTTAAAGTTAAAAATAGACTTGTTTTAGAAAGTTGTTAGACTAACAGATTTTGTATAATCACGCATTTTGTGAATAATATGAAATCTGAAACTCCAATATCTGTTATTAAGTGAAGGTTACAAGGGGTGCAGACCAAGGAATGGCTCTGGGACCTGGTTCTTCAATAAAGATCTGAGGAGCACCAAGTTGGGGAACCAGTATTTTTTTTTCTTCAGCCTGGAGTTGAGGAAACCTGTCATCCTCTTTGTTAGGAACTTCTGGGGTCTTTCTGTTAGATATGTCTGGTGAAGTACATTCCAAAAGGACATGTTATTCTATAGTTTGTCTGATCAGTGCTGAATACACTGAGACATAACATTTTTAGATCTTGATGATATCCCCTTGGCAATCAGCTGTATCATGTAGAAGGATTTCCTGACAACTGTTGCTACATAGTGATCAAAGGAAAGAAAGTTATCAACCCAGGTTCTCAATTCTAACTTAATTTTCATTTTGAAATAAAAACCACAAACCAAAACTGAAAAATAAAAAACGGCCACACGAAGAAAAGGCAAGCTTCAAGGCTGAACAAATATAAACCAGATAGCCGTTTATTCAGTATTTATTGAGTGCTTTCGGTAGGGAAAACTTCCCCACCTTCTTCAGACAAATATTTTACAAGTCTGATGAAATCTCAAACAATTAAATACTGGGGCGTGGCCAAGGATGAACACAGGATAGCAGCAGATTTCTTCAGCTCCACCAATTGCATTACATTGACAGGAATTAATTACTTAAAAAATTAATTCTTGAAGTAATTTTCTTTCTAAATATGTTTGTTTTATATAGTTCTTGAACTATATCTAAAAAAGAAAGGAAATCTTAATAATATTCCTGTCAGAAATTACTTTGGAAATTTTCCTGTCAGTTTATCAGTCTGAAATGAGTTCCAGTAAGACAAATTCTCAAGACTCCAGCATCAAGAAAGAACTTCAGTCTCTGATAATTATAGTCCAGCAACTTACTGCTAAGATGGATAAAATGGATACTAAAATAGACACTTTCATAGAAAAACTACAAAACAAATAGACTTGTTACATATGGACCTGCAACAACAGAAGATCCAGATGACAGGCATAGAAGAAGCTGTGAATGACATGGAAAATAAAATACAAGAAGAGGAAATCAACATTGAGTTTCTGCTGAAACAAAATACACATTTACAAACAAAGCTGGATGACCTGGAAAATAGATCTAGGCGCAATAACATTAGGATTTTTGGACTGCCAGAAAATATTGAAGGTAACAATATTACTTCTTTTTAACAACATGGCTCCCTAAAACTTTAGATTTACCAGAAGCATTCTCTTTTGGTATCGAAGAGCACATAGATCTATAGCTAATACCAACTCTAACAAAAACTATCCTAGATCAGTTATAGTTAGATTTCTATCATCTTTGATAAAGAGATGGTTCTTAAATCTGCTTGGGCTAAAGCTCCTGTTAAGTTTAATGAGACAACTGTGCGTTTTGACAATGACTATTCTTCCATGGTAATTGCTAAAAGAAAAGTTTTTCTGCCACTAATAAGGGAGCTTAAAAAGCACAGTTTAAAACATACCTTCTGTTTCCTGCCAAGCTTAAAATCTTCCTTCCTGATGGTCCTAAGGTCTTCGATGATTTAGACTCTGCTTTACTGTTTGTCAAAGAAAAAGGATTTTGGATAAAATAGAAGAAATGGAATGGGCTAGTTCTTCATTAAAGAGATTGGCAACTGAAGCTTCCTGGAAGACTTCAGAGAAGAAGAAGAGACTAAAAACAAATGATTTGTTATATGTTTTTTCTCTCTCATCATTTTAGTTCATTATTAATCTTTTGAATATAGTTCCTGCATTTCCAGAAAGCCACAAATATTTTGGAAAAGATTTAATCAAAGTTATTCTCTATGTGCAAAGAAATGTTTTGTTTCATAACCAGTCAAAATGCCTGAGGATTTAATGGCAGGCTGTGACTCGATTTGTTTTTCTTTCTGAAAAAGTAAGGTTAGTAATTTGATACATTTTTTATCTTTATCTTTTTTTCCTTCTTCTTTTATTATTTTCTTTGTTTAAACAATGACATTCTATTTAGATTATGTAGTGGGTAAAGGGTGGGGGAGGGCAGGGAGAGAACAGTAATGAAAATATCATTAATAGAATAATAACATATTTATTTATTGTAAAAGTTTATAAGTTCTTCAAATGCTATTTCTAATTATACTTCCTTGATTATACTGCTTATGCTTGTTTGTAAATAATCTGTCATGCTTTAACTAATAATAATCAGAACAAAATAAGAGTAAATAATATGTTTTATTTTTAACTCTATTAATATAAACAGTAAGTAACATTCCATTGTATATACTTCTTACAGCTTTCTCTTACATTTTTTTATTTCTGCCTCACTCCCTTTTATTTTCTACTCTCTTTTTCTTTTCTTTATTAATATATAGAAATGCTTTTGACTGTGTGGGCACAGTGAATAATAGGATGTGTATGAAAATTGAGTTGGGAGAAGAATGCTGAGTTTTATTGCTTGTTGGTAATTTTGAGTTTAATTTCACTTGCATAGAGGCTGTGATGATCTGTGGAATACATTGTGGAGGTTCTGTCATGTTTAGATGCATTTACACTGCTAAATGAATGTTTGTCACTAGTTTTTAATAAGTTTCCCGCCAAAATGTTAAGAGAGACAATCTGGGATGTGGGCTGTCTTATGCACAATGTCCTTGAGTTACCTCAGAATCTTCAAATCACAGAATTCTCACAGAGAAACTGAAAGCAGTTAGTATAAACATTGACAAGGTTATCACACTGACACACCACAGATTCAGGAAAAATACTCTGTTCATAAAATATGTCAGTTATAATGAGTTTAAATGATGTAGTTTCTTGTAGTAAGTAAATGTCTTATTTTAGAAGGCATAAAAAATGAAACATTTATTTAAATGTTTTTGAAAATCTACTTAACAGCAGCATAATAATCTGTGTTAAAAATTTGTGTTCCAAACATATACTTTACTATAACTCATTTAATTCATCTGATTGACAAACATAAATAATCTTATAACTCTATTCTGGAAGAAATGTCATGTGATATATTTTAAAGCAGTAGGTTAGCATGATTGTAAAATCTGGTTACCAATATGTGTTTGCTGTGCATTGTTTTGTATAAAGCAGACAGATTTATTCTGGGGACAGCAAGTAGGATGGTGTTCTGCAGGGACACAACTCAGTGAGATCAGATATATATATATATATATATATATATATATATATATATATGTGTGTGTGTGTGTGTGTGTGTGTGTGTGTGTGTGTGTGTGTGTGAGTGTGATGGCTTTTTTTCTGAGAGTCTGCATGGCTATCCAATATGATTTGTAATGATTTCTATGAATACAATGTTTTACTCTATTGACAAAATGAATGTTTGCCACAAGTTTTAATAAGTTTCCCGCCAAAATGTTAAGGGAGACAATCTGGGATGTGGGCTGTCTCATGCACAGTGTCCATGAGTTTCCTCAGAAGCTTCACTCACAGAATTTTCACAGAGAAACTGAAAGCAGTTAGTATAAACATTGACAAGGTTATCACACTGACACACCACAGATTCAGGAAAAATACTCTATTCATAAAATGTGTCAGTTATGATGAGTTTAGATGATGTAGTTTCTTGTAGCAAGTAAATATCTTATTTTAGAAGGCATAGAAAATGAAACATTTATTTAAATGTTTTTGAAAATCTACTTAACAGTAGCATAATAATCTGTGTTAAAACTTGTGTCCCAAACATATACTTTACTATAACTCATTTAATTCATCTGATTGACAAGCATAAATAATCTTATAACTCTATTCTGGAAGAAATGTCATGTGATATATTTTAAAGCAGTAGGTTAGCATGATTGTAAAATCTGGTTGCTAGTGTGTGTTTGCTGTGCATTATTTTGTGTGAAGCGGACAGATTTGTTCTGGGGACGGCAAGTGGGATGGTGCTCTGCAGGGGCACGGCTCGGTGAGATCAGATATATGTGTATATATGTGTGTGTGTGTGTGTGTGTGTGTGTGTGTGGGTATGTGTGTGATGTTTTTTTTTTTAGGTAATAACGCAGGTGTTTCTGAGAATCTGCATAACTATGCAATATGATTTATAATAATTTTTATGAATACAATATTTTACTCTATTGACAATAATGAGTTTAAGTAAATGCTCATATACAAACAATTCAAGATTTTTTGGAAGCTGTTGATAGAATTCACATGACAGAAAATAGATGCATCTTAATGCATGTAATGTCTGAATCATATTAGCCAAAGTTTTTGATTTAAATGAATGTTAGAACATAATTTTCTCTCCTCTTGATTTCTAACATTAAGATTATTTGAATGCTATTAGAATACAAGTGTTATATATTACATAGATCTATATAATAGTATGAACAGTTTTTAAAAAAAAAAAAAAAAAAAAAAAAAAAAGTTTATTTTAGTTTATATGATGCTGTTTTACCAAATGTGTAGTTTTGTCTTGATAGATAATTGAATTGAAAACTGTTAACCTCAGTTAAATATAACTAGTATTAAATTGATAAGGTGGTAGCTGAGGTACTGCTGCTTAGGGTAGGGGTTAACTTGAGTAGTAAATACTGCTCTAAGTTGGAGTTTTCAACTCCAGGCGGGATGCAAGGTTTAATCCTTACATTATTTTCACTTGTTCATTGTTATATGTATATAGTTTTGACATCCACAATATATTTTGTACACTCATTGTCACTACAAACAAAATTGAATCCTATACAAAATCCCATAAGAGATTTAATAAATACAGCTATGTTTAAAGGTACACCTAAAAGAGGAGATGTAACATTATTTATCTTGTTATTTGTTATTTCGATCATAAGATTCTTGAGTTTTAAAAATGCCAAATGACATCTTTAAAAGGAATTTCTTTAAACATTAATGGATTGAATAATCCGTGTAAAAGGGCAAGCCTAATAAGATACATTAATCTACACAAGGCCAATCTAGTCTTCCTGCAAGAAACCCATCTCTTGAAAAAGATATTGATAAACTAGCCACTAATAAGTATACAGTATTGGTAAGTTCAGGGCACACTCTGCAGATAAAGAGGAGTGGCTATTTTATGGAATAAAAGTATGTCCATTCCTAAAACCATTAAGTCTTATCAGGATGACAAAGGAATGTTTTGTATGGTTACAATACAAATTAATGGGAAGACTTACACTTTAATTAATGTATATTGGATACCTGGAATTGGTATTAATACAGTGAAACATCATATTGATAAGATCATATCATTCTCTGTAGGGGATATTATTTTAGCTGGTGATTTTAATTGTATACTACATGAAAGTGATACTACCACTATAAAGAAAAGAAGAATTACATCTAATGCAAAACATTTAAATGATTTTGCTAATTCTTATCATTTGAATGATATTAATAATCAGATAGAGTCAAAATCATTACCATACACCTTTTTTCTAACAGATACAAAACTTATTCAAAAATAGATAGGGTCTTTATTTCTAACCAGATGGTAACAGATTTAATTAATTCCAAAATCATTTCATGTCCTATATCTGATCATAACTCAATTGTTTTCGAATTCATGATAAAAAATACTCATAATGTTCAGATCAAAAGGATACCAGCATACTTAACTCAGCTAAAAGACTATAAAGAATATATACTTTCAGAAGTACAACATTTTCTAGACATAAATAATACTCCTGAAGTCTCCATTGTCTATGTTTGGGATGCCTTAAAATCATATCTATATGGACAAAGTATCAGATGGTATAATAACAAAAGGAAATCTTGGGATAAGGAATTGTTAGATATTCAAAGTAAACTAGACTCTTATAAACATAATAATAAAGAAAATATTATGGACAAGAAAGTTATTGAAGAAATAAACAAACTAAATGAGAAATACAAAGAAATTTTAACTCATAAAGTTAAAATAACTTTAGAGAATACAAGTTTTGTCTTATTCAATAAGCCCCAAATACTTACATAGACTTAAAAATAAAACAAAAGATTGAATAAACAAAACCATATCAAAGAAATCTTTTCTCTAAGGAAAAAGAAGAATGTTTCTAGTATACCAGAAATACTGGATGAATTTAGAAATCACTTTCACAAGATTAACCATAACAACATTAACATGGAACCTAAAGATAAAATAAAGGAGTTTATAACCACAAACATGAATAAAAAGCTTAATAAACAACAGATTAAACTATTGGACAAGAGTATTTCATATACAGAAGTTATTACACAAATAAATAAGCTTAAATCAAACAAAGCACCGGGTAATGATGGTATTATACCAGAGATATATAAAATCCTTTCTAAAACTACATATTCATTAATACATAAGGTTTTTATTCTGGCCCAAACTGAGTTAATAACCCCCCCATCTTGGCAATATACATTTATTTCACCAATTTTAAAACCTAATAAAGATCCAACTAGATGGTCTTCATATCGACCCATCTTATTACTTAATGTTGATTATAAAATGTTTATGAGTATTTTTGCTGATAGATTGAAGACAATTATCCCCGGCATTATAGACATAGATCAGACGGGCTTCATTGTAAATAGAAATACTTTTGATAATATAAGAAGAACTTTAACATTAATTGATTTTGCAAATAGGAAAAAGAAAGATTTAACACTTATTAGTCTTGATATAGGTTCAGCATTTGATTCAGTAAGTTGGGACTATCTGTTTACCTTACTGAAATGCACAAATTTCTCTGATGCATTTGTAAATTTAATTGAGCATTTATACAAAGGAACGCTGGCTTATATTAAGGTAGGAACATATGTTTCACAAAAATACCCATTCTTAAAGGTACAAAGCAAGGATGTCCACTTTCTCCACTATTATTCACTTTAGTAATGGAGCCTTGGGCTAATTTGATTAGAAACAGTACTGACATAGAGGGTTTTGAAATAGAAGAAAATACAACATCAAAAATTCAACTTTTGCAGATGATGTTCTAATTACATCAGCAGGATCTAATTCTTCTATGCAGTCTTTATTTGATAAAATGATGAATTTTAAAAGTATTTCTGGTTTAATATTCAATGAAGAAAAACTAAAATACTACCTATATATACACGAAAAAATACTCTCATTAGTGATTTTACTAAATATGTACCCAACTCAGGTCAGATAACTTCTTTAGGTATAATACTATCTAAAGATATTAAATCTATTATATATAATAACTATAATACCTGTTTTCTTAATATACAAAATTTTTTTAATACCTGGAATAATATGTTTTTTACTATGGAGGAGAGACTTACAATTATTAGAATGATAATATTCCCCAAGATTTTATACTTAATACAATCAATAATACTTTCACCTACAAAAATAACTATCAAGAAACTGAATACACTAATGTTAAATTTCTTATGGGCACCTAATAGACCTAGGATTGCATTAAAGAAACATACTAATAGCTGGTCTCAAGGGGTATTTCTTTTCCAGACTTTAATTTATATATTATCTCTTCTATTATAAAAGTTATTACTTTATTAATAGATCGGTCATATGTCGCAAAATGGAAAGATTATTGGGAGCTAATTAGTATGCACTTCATGAAAATCTCCTTAACACATAAAAATATGATTATAAATAACTCCATGTTGTGGTTGCTAAAGGAATTTTGTACTTCACCTATTACACCTAAACATATGGTCTGTTACCCATTAAATATTATTATTAGTTATCGTAACTTTATATTCATGCACCCTAAGTATAGGGAATGGAATTTTATTGTATTCCCTATAATTTATACTCAGGGTATGCTTATGTCATCTACTTCTGAAGGAGCTCATTTAGCTATAGATAATAATCTAAAGTACTGGTATCAGCTGATATCTGATAATAAAGTTAAAAATCTAGATTTCTTAAAACAAGAATTTGATCTAAGAGAAACTTGCTGGTTAGAGGTTCAGATCTTTAGACAACATCTCATTGATAGAATAGATCTAATGTCTATAACAGTTAAAGAATCTATTCCAAAACTGATTGATTACTTGATAATAAATTTACAGTATAAAGTTTCTGATAAAGGTAAACTTTCATATATACATAAAATTATCAGACAAGAAACTTTTTACAATGTAGATTCATACTGGAATTATTTCACCTCTATTAATGGGGACCCACCAACTCAACAAGATAAACAATATATATTGGAATCTGCTTATAGAACTACATCTTCCATTGTCTGGAGACTTTATACATGGAAATTTTTACATAGATCTTTTATACACCTTTGATGATGAATAAAATTAATAATAAAGATAATCTATGTAAGAGATGTAATGTAGAAATTAATGCTGACTGGGCTCATATGTTTTATGACTGTATGAAGTTGAAAGAATACTGGAAGTCAATTAATGAATTTTGCAGGCTCTTTTACAGATAATTTCATTATTTCTAAGTCTCTTATATTATTCAACACACCTGTACCTCAATGTGTTAAAAGATTAAGCTTCCCTTGTTATGGTCTATCCTAGCAGTGGCTAGGAAAATAATAATTAGAAATTGGATTTCAGATACACCTCCTTCATTCAATGAATTTAAAAATGTTATGAATATAATGTGTCATATGGAAATAAGCACAATTAGAATGAGAACAACTAGAAAAACATCACATTTTATTGTATGGGATAATTTACAAAATTTGTTAAAAAAATTCTAATTTCAATAGCACAGTATTTTAGTTTAATTAATTGATCTGATTGTAGTGGATGTCTTTGTAAATACTTTAGTTGTTTTGTTGAATATTATAATAATACCTATTTTTAATTATTTGTATAAAATTGTTATGATATTTCTCTTATATGTTAAAACAATAAACTTGTTTTGAAAAAAAAAAAACAATTAAATACTATACATTGCTATGACATCACAACTAATTATTACCAATAAAACAATTAATTAACTTAACTCTAAAAATCTTTTAACAAGCATAAAATACATAAAATGTATGCATGTATTTGAAATATTTAATACATAAAATGTATCAAAACCAAAAGGTTAGCAGCAAGCAGGCAAGATATATTGAAATAAAATTATGAAAATAACCCCAAACTCCATTTCGCTGGTGTATATCAAATAAATAAATAAGCCTTCAAATTAACTATCTTTCAAAAATTATCTTTCAAAGATTATGTACCATAACATAACCAACTACACTAAAGTAGTTAATGTTGAAAAATATCAAAATTACTAACACCCAATATTCCATTGTATCATTATATGGATGTGTATATATAAATATGTATAAATATGTATAACTATGTATAAATATTAGCTACTTTGAAAACCCCCCTTCACTTTACAATATATGTGTATATATATATATATATATATGTATATATATATATATATATATATATATATATATATATATATATATACCAAAATGTGTATATATATTGAAAAATTATTATTATCTACCTAAAGCCAATAATTTAAGAAAACATTTGATAGACAATATCTCATTTAGACCTGGCTTGCCTTTTCTTCGTGTGGCCGTTTTTTATTTTTCATTTTCATTTTGAAATAGGGCATGCCAATGCTATATGATGGGGGTAGGGGGAGGATGTCCACCAAGTGTCACAATGTTGCATTTTTAGCATTTAATTTATGCTCATTTTAAATATACCACATATTCATAAGTGTAAATTCCTACTGGAGGGCTTTTGTGTCAAAGGAGAATTTGACAATGACTTCCAGTTGCAGTCATCCATAAACTCAGTTAGCCATAAGTCTTGGTTTTTAGTCTGTAGATCAGAAAGGTAAATCTCAAACAAAGGCAGCCCAAGCACAGAGCCCTGCAAGACAACACTGGTTACTTTCATGTTTTCTGACATTGCCCCTTACCTGCACCATGTGACTACTATATTTTAGCCAGTTTGCTATCTATCTTACGACATAGTGGTCTATTTGTAATGTATTTAGTTTGATAATTATGCTGGCATGGGGGATGGTGTCAAATGCCTTGGCCAAATCAAAACAGTCTGTGCATACACTGTAATCACGTGTGTAAATTTTTGCTGTTTACCAGCTCATTAGCCAGGATCTACCTTTTACAAAACCAAATTGCTGCGGAGGTAGCCTGGTGAGATGTTTTATGCTGATGCTAATCAAGACTGTTATAATGTGCTCCTTGCCCTTACAAATGAGACTTTTCATGCTGATGGGCTATAGTTTCTGGGTTGGTAGTAGGGCCACCTTTATGGAATGGCATCACCAGAACCGTATGCCACACTTTCAGAATGAGCTTGCAGTCAGGCTCAGGTTAAGTTGCTTATGTAGAGGTTCTGCTCAGGTGTGCTTGGTGCTATTTATCAAGAACCCAGGTACATTATCTGCTCCCATGGATGAAATGTTCTTAGTAATGGTCAACACTTTCAATACACATTCTTTAGTGATGATTGGAAGGGGGTTGAGAACTACAGGGGACATAGGGCTTTTCATGGTAATCTCAGGAGTGAAATTTGCACTAATTTATTTGCTAGTAAACTGGCAATCTCCTTTAGGTTCGAGTTGGCTTGCTATCTAGCATGAGCTCTGTCTATTAAGAGGCGATCTCTGCTTGACTTACAAAGCCATGTCTGACCCAGCTCTGTTAGAAATGCTACATCTAAAGAAATCCCAATCCCTCCGCACCATATGCTCCAGAGACCTCAACCTCATTACAACAATCAACAGAACATGCTAGAGGGACAGGTTCATAACCCAGAGACTGCCCATGCTCTGGAATAGACTTCCCATATATGTCAAGCAGAGCACTTCACTGGCCCTCTTCAAGAGAAATTTTGATTAGTGGATGGGAAATAAAGTTCACCCCGGGGATCACTCCAGTAGCTCTATTTGATAGAGGCACTGGGAACTAATGTTGTGTGGCACAATGCCAGGGCACTTCTATGGGCTAGGATTGTAAAGGCTCCAGGGCCATTAACCTAGTACACACCTTTGACCCTATGAACCTATGAGTGTTGTTAACACCTTTATTAAATTATCACTTAAGACATAGGCAAACATTTATTTATACAAAAGAAAACAAACCATATTAACATGTTCCCAGTTATAAACATTATACTATCATCAATCCAACATTACATAACTTGCTCAATTCCTGCCTTCATTTAAACCTCATTCCTCCTCTAAAACATTGTTCTGTATATATTGTTCCTACAATTTCCATTTGTTTCTATATGATTGTCTCCTTCCCTTTTCTAAAGATCCCACTTCCAATTATATTTTGTCTGTTACAATATTAAGTACTTCAAATATATTGTCTGGGCAATTCAGAGCCTGCAACCCAGATCAAAAAATAATTTCCTTAGTTACACCCTTTTGCTTACCCAATATTTCTGAAAGAGTACTCTGGAGGGATTTTTTTTTAATCTGGCAACTCTTTACACTCCCAAAATGTATGTTCCCAGTTATCTCTTTCTTCCTCATTACATCTCCAACATTTAGTATCTACTTGAGGAAAATTTCTTTGGAGTCTGATTGGGGTATAAAAAAATACCTATTCAAACACTTCAAAGCAAACATCCTAAATCTTCTACCCTTAGTTGCATACTTCGGAGTCATACATATAACCCCTCATTGTTTCTCTGTGAACTGCTTATCCAGTCCCAAATCCCAATCTTTTCTAACCTTATCAGGTTGCTTCCCATCTTTATGCAGAATTTTATATGCCCTACTAATTATCACTTTTTTACAGCAGCTTCAATTCTAGATTCTACTAGAACCTCAACCAGAGCAGATCTTAGGATTTCCCCATGCCTTTCTCTTTGCCTATACCCTGTTATCAATCCCCTATATGGAAGGTAGTCTCTTGCCTGGAGTTTTCTTGGACTCTTCTTAGTCTGTTACCTTCCCCCTCTCTATTTATTTGTTCCCAATACCTTGGTTCCTTTGCCAATTTTCTTAAGTAAATTCCAGCCCCCTCTTACATATTCTCTGTACCCCTAATTGCAGTCATTCCAATTGGTAAAATCTCCTTTCCCTGCTCTTCTTACAATACTTTCTGCTACTTTATGAAGATAATATTCTGTATGGTTGTTATTTCTCCTTACAGATCTATATCCAAAATCCTACTCTCTCCTTATTTCTTGAATTTCCTCCTGCTTCATCATCATTATCATCCCCTTCCACTTTGAATTATAGCTTTGTTATTATATTGTGTTATGTATATGGACCTTAACTGTGCAGCTCTAAAATATCCCTTCAAATCAGGCAATCCTAATCTTCCTTGTTCTGTTGAAAGAGTTTATCTGGAAAGGGGTAGGGAAGGGTAAACTCCTTCAACTTACTATTAATTATTGTCCACAGCTTCTGCTCTGGATGTTAAAAATATACCCGACCTGTATATAAAATTAATGGGACTAAAAACATTTCATTGGTTTTATCTTGCTATGTACATACATAAAAGATCTTCCAGCAGGCCTAAACACATAGCAGCTGTAACCCCTGTAAGTGTGGCAGCTAAAACATGTACTTTTCCAGCAAGTTTGAAGACTAGTTCAGTGAGAAGGACATGCTCAGAGCAGTACAAGGGTGAGTCAGGAAAACCCAAATCAAGCTTTACTGTTAACTGTCGCAATTGTGTTGCCAGTCTTGAGTCTAAAAGAAAAATGTTCTTAGCATTTGGTCAGCAATGACACAAGTGTAAAAAAATGGAACCATTTTCAAAAGTCTTGCAAATCAAACAAACCTCGCACAGTTATAAAGAAAGGTCACTCAAAAAGCAAGTTGATCATATAGATAGCTGCAAATGTGCTTTCTATGTAGATGGTCTATCAGTAATTGGTAAAAAGGTTGATGCAGTAAATTTGTTGGCAAAGAACAAAGTGTTTTGTACTATCCAGATTAATGGTAAATCCACCGAGCTCAGAGTAGACACTGGTTCAAAGTGTAATGCTATGTCAGCAGACACTTTTGCTAAGGTGCTGGTGAGCAATTCAATGTGGCTAGTTGTGCAAAACTTGTTGCTTATGGAGGTGAAGAAATTCAAACCGAAGGCTCAGTAGTGCTTTCATGTTATTTGGCTAGGAACTGCTACAGCTTGTTATTCTATGTAGTCCGAAGACCTGTGCAGTTATTATTGGGTCTCAGAGACAGTCTGAGAATTAATCTGCTTTCCTTCACCAAAGAAGTTCATCATATAAGCACATCTCCTTGCTCCAATTTTACTGAAGCTATTTTCTCACAGTATGCTGATGTTTTCGATAACAAGTTTAGCAAACGTCCAGTTGTGTATTCTATGAAGTTAGACCCAGAGATCAGTCCAGTGGTCAGACCAGTAAGAAAAGTTATGATAGCTATGTACAATAAAGTCAAAGCTGAGTTGGATAAAATGGTGCAGCAAGGTGTAATTCGTCCAGTTATGGAACCAACTGAATTGGTGTCGTCCATGGTAACAGCCCACAAAAAGGCTTGGATGATATCAGAATATGCACTGACCCAAGAGATTTCAACAAAGCATTAGAGAGACCCCATCATCCTGTGCATACAGTCGAGAAAACTGCAGCCCTAATACTAAATGCCACTGTTTTTTTTCTGTCTTGGATGGAAAAAGTTCATTTTGGCAAGTGATGCTTGATCACAAATCTTCATTACTGACTACTTTCAATTCTTAGCTGCCACACTTACAGGGGTTACAGCTGCTGTGTGTTTAGGCCTGCTTCTGCCTGCTGAGAAACTGGAAGATCTTTTATGTATGTAAATAGCAAGATAAAACCAATGAAATGTTTTAGTCCCATTTGGAAGATATAGATTCCATAGGATGCCATTTGGAATAAATTCTGCAAGTGAAGTCTTCCAGCGTGCAATGGAGCAAATTGTTTCAGGTTATTCTTGTGACATAATAGTACATGATTTATTGGTTGAAGGCAATGGTGAATCAGAGCATGACAGAAACCTTAGGAGGGTTCTAGACAGAGCACTTGAAGTGAACTTAAAGCTCATTCCTCTGTAGTGCAAATTCAGACTACCAGAAGTTACATATGTAGGTCATTTATTTACTTGCACTGGCTTGCAACCAGACTCGTCCAAGCAAGCAGTCATTCTTGAGATACCAGCACCAGACAATGTTCAAGCTCTACAACATTTTCTTGGCATGGTCAACTATTTAGGCAAGTTTATACCAGACTTCAGTGAGCTGACAGCACCTTTGAAAGAGCTGACAAACAAAAATACTACATGGTCTCGGTTGGAGCAGCACCAGAGATCATTTGAAGACCTTAAGCAGAAATTGCCACCCTACCTATATTAAGATATTATGATGTCAATAAACCAGTCACTCTTTCCTGTGATGCTTAAAAATTTGGTCTTGGTACAGTTATACTTCAAGAAGGCAGACCAGTAGCCTATGCATCTAGAACTATTACCCAAACTGAGATGCAGTATGCTCAAACTGAAAAGGAACTTTTGGCAATTGTATTCACATGTTCCATGTTTCATGATTATATTTATGGTCGAGATATCCAGACTGAGACTGATCACCAACCTCTAGTTACTATTCTAATGAAGCCTATGTATTCATCTCCAGCGAGATTACAAAGAATGATGCTCAAACTGCAAAAATATAACTTCCAAATGGTCTATATAAAAGGCAAACTTCTTTATCTGCCTGACAGCTTATCCAGATCACCCAGAAATATAATGGAAAAGCTTCATACAGAGAATTTTGACTTTGATGTTATGGAAGTGTGTAATATTTCTACCATGAGACTTGATGAGCTGAGAGATCATATAAAGACTGATCCAATTTTGCAAAAGCTCAACCACTACATTAATACTGGATGGCCATCAAAACAATCTAGTGTACCACCTGAAGTGCAAACTTACTTTCCTTACAGAGATGAGATGTTGATGGAAGAAGGTATTATTTTCAAAGGTCCTAAAATTATTGCTGCTCCCTTACAACGTGAATATATCCAGATTTTGCATTGTGGACACCCAGGTTCCGAATCTACCAAAAGAAGGGTGAGAGAACTAGTATTTTAGCCTTCTCTAGCAAAAGATATTGATAAAGTATTTTTTTCTTGTTCAGTAAGCAATAGTACTAAACCACATTTGCAAAAAGAACCACTTCAGCTAAGTCAAGTTCCTGAACTACCTTGGTCAACAGTAGCCACTGATATATTTGAGTTGAACAATCGGCATTGCTTAGTGTTGGAAGACTCTTATTCTAACTGGTTTGATATTGATTTACTACCTAACCTAATGTCCACTGCTGTTATCACTAAGTTGAAAAGTAATTTCTCAGTCCTTGGTAGTCTGCACAAAGTTATTTCTGACAATGGTACCCAATTTACCACTCAGTTGCTTCAGAAATTTACAAAAGAATAGGACTTTGTACATGTTACTAGCAGTCCATAATATCCACAGTCAAATGGACTAGCTGAACGTGCAGTACAGAGTGCAAAGCAATTACTAGAGAAGTCAAAGCATGATAATACCGATGCCTTTTTGAATTTACTTAATCTCAAACATACCCCGTGACGATATACTTGGCTCGCCTGCTCAGAGACTTGTACCTAGGCAAACCAGGACAACACTGCCTATCAGTTCCAGTTTATTGAGGCCTAAAGCAAAGAACAACAGAACAATCAGAGCCCAACTATACAGAAAGCATTCTTTCCAGAAGTCCAGCTATGATAAATCGAGCAGATTTCTTTGTCCACTGAAATAAGGAGAGACAGTGAAGATACAAACTTTGAAAGGTTTCGACCAGATTGGTCAAGTAACAGGTATATGTGCCAAGCTGAGATCCTACTTCATAGAATCTGAGGGTGTGGAGTACAGGAGAAATCACAGACATCTTATTCCTGTATCAGAATCAATATTGCAGTATTGTTCCTGTGATACAGGCTATAGATCTCAAAGCAATCCAGACAATGTTCCTGTTGCAGAACATGTCTTAACTTCTACTTCCATTCCTGATGATGTTCCCAAAGCTGAACATTCAGCAGAGACAGTCCTAGTTGCTAGACCTAAATCTAATTTCTGTGTCACACGATTTGGTTGTATTTCCAGACAGTGTGAAATACACAGCAACCTGGACATAATTGCCTATATGCATTTAGTTCTGTATAATTGCATGCCAAAGAATTATTTGTATCAATTGCATGTCAATTAATATCGTCATTATTGCATGACCCATTTCTCAAAGAGGGAGGATGTACAATAGTGTGTGTGTGTGTGTGTGTGTGTGTGTGTGTGTGTGTGTGTGTGTGTGTGTGTGTGTGTGTGTGTGTGTTGTACCTTTAAGAAGTGTTTTAAGGACAGCACATGCATATAAATAGCAAGCACGTGCTAGCTTCAGTGCCATTTTAAGAGTTCAGCCAGAGAGTGAGCATGTATGAGTGTGATAGCTAGTTTGTTTATAAGTTTACCTAATTTAAAGTTATTAAGCCTCAGTCCTGATGTGTTTGTACATAATAAAGCTGCTTGAACAAAAGTCACGAATGTTTGTCTGTTTTATCCTGACTAGATGAGTGACAGTAACTTTACCAACACGGATGACTAGAAGAGGTGTTTTAAATGATCTGTTATTTTGATTTAGTTAACCATTCTCTGCTATTTTCACAGCTCTTCAAGTGGTTTCCAATCTATTTGAAAGACTTACCTGTCTTTGCTTTGGATCTTCAGCCTCTGACATCAATATGTTAAATTGGATGCACTCCAAAGCTCTAACCTAGGAGCTATTCTTCAGTTCCTCTAATAACTTGCATTTTTTTTAGTAAAAATGCAACAAAACAAACAAAAAAAAATATTTTATGCAATAATGTGGAAGATATGTAAAACATACATTTGTAAAAAAATAAATAAAACTATATGAAAAGACTGTACATGGCATGCAGCTCTTTTATCAAGGAGCTGCAGTCAGCTTTGAATCTGAAAAGAAAAAGGCTATATGACTTTTTTCTTTATGGGACAGTTAGAAAAAAAAACTCACATACAAACACATTGCTGTTTAGTCAGGTTAAATCTTCCATTTCTAGTTTTTAATGCATTATACCACTCAGTGGGATCTACTATTTCAGTTTAAGTTCAGACAGACAAGGAAAGTAAAATGCCATGGACTCTGAAGGAGGAATCGTACAGACCCAGCTTGGGTCCTGGGACATCTCTTAAGGTGCCAGCTATAATGTACCTTAGCCTCCTAGGAACTCTCAGGCTGGCAGCTATTTTCAGTCTATGTTTCTTCAACTGGGCTTGGATGTGGATGCCTCAAGAATCTCTGAAAGAGAGAGTTCATCTTCCATTTTGTCTGCATGTTGTCTACTGTGAAAGTTAGGTAACAGCAGACTGCAAAGCCTGTTTAGTTGAGAATAATTAGGAGGAGCTAGCTGGATAGTGAGTGTTGTCATATATGTAATGTATGTGTTGATACACCACTACAAATTCTCTGTGCAAAACTGTACCTTGTCTGTATACTTAATTTATCAAGCAGTATTACTTAAATCTATTTTAATAAGAAAGTTTATTGACTTCAGAGGACATTGTCTGGTCAGTTATTAATTGATAAGGACCCCGGAGCATGCTGATTAACTACAGGTATCCATTTCTGAGTGCGACAAACTATTCATCTGTAGTACCATAACTTAACTGTTTTTCACTAAGCTCATTTTAAATGGTACAGCAACTGATGACATTAATGTGACAGAGTACTGGACCAGCTGGTGGCAGTATCCACTGCAGAAACAGGTTAAGAATGTAGCACTGAAATGCATTAATAGTGATAATAATAGCACCTCCTGGAAATTATGGTATGTGTGTGGATAAACAACAGTTTACTCAAATTACAGTTAGGTATGGATACGCTGGCACTGTAAAGCAAGGTGGAGGAGGACCTGAGAAGACAAGAGTTCATAACCTTAATACACCGCCAGTAATGCAAACATTACTTAGGTGTGGCTAATGTGGGCCCAAAGCAGCAGTGCTTATTCTGTCATATGCTCTTAGGGACAAGTTTCACTTATTTATTTATAACAAGTTATACTCATAGTTATGCGTTACTCTACTTATTTGCTGTTGTCTTCTTTTTACAGGGGCAGCAGGGACAGATCCAGGGTTGATATCTTGCATCTCTGAACTTGCTTTAAAAAAGAAATCCCCTCTGAACTGCCTTACTCTTAAAACTTTCTTATATGCAGAAGTTGTGCTCCTATTAAAATGGGAAACTAATGGCACAGCGCTACAAAATAATTTACAGAAGTAGCTGTGCAACCTCTGTTTTTGCTTTTAAACTAAAACCATGACCCTTGGTGCAACCCAACTACTTAGCATCTTCAAGATCCCCTTTAGCTGCCAATGATTCAAACAAGTATATTGACATTTAAGCAGACCTGACACTTTTTTCCATATTTTCATCAAATTTATTATTGAGAAGGTACTCAACAATTCTCAAATGATTCACTATCCATCTCACACTTGAAATTTACAAGGCTACTGCAAAAAGCATTCTTAGGTTTAAACTTCAAAATGTGCTACCTCCCATTGCCTTATACAATACCAGTGATAGAAAGCCCTGAACAAAATATTGAATTCACATATCTTTCTGATCATCACACACATCACTATGTACTTCTGTCTTCCATAACTGAAAAATCTACCTTCCTGTTTGCTACTAACTTAGACAAGCTATACAGTTCTTCTGCCCTCCGATAGTTAACAGACTGTCTATTACCTTCATCCAATGTCCTCTGAGGTCTCATAGTCCTGAGTTTACTGTATAAAGACCTCATTTTACATTAAACAGTATAGGAAAAGCCTTCCTCAAACTTGCCTCAGCAGTTTGACACTCCATACCCCTCTGACATTCATCACTTCATGAATCACACACTTTAGACAAGCTCTGCTCAGTCAAATAATGGAATACAAAAAATACACCTGCTTATAAACCTAACTCACTGTTCACATTGCTCTTTTTTTCATGATCTATACTTCCATCTCAACACTTGATAATGCTACTTCAAAGACTATTTAGACTTCTTCTTCTGGAAATCCACCGAAAATTCTCTCTATAACAAAGTTGCTTATACACTGAAATTTATTTGCGTTACAATGTTGTCTATTAGTCAAAACTATATCCTTTATGTTGTCTATATGATGTTTCTCTCTCTGAATCTGGGCCTTTGACATATACGTTGTAGGCATTTTAAACCTGCCTGTACTCACTGAATTTCTCATGCCTGCACACTGATGTTGTATGCTGCCTTTACAAATAATGTATGTCTGCATTCAGCCTGGTCATGGTTGGAATGGATCTTTTGGACCAACCTACTTATCCAGCTAAGCAAATGAAAAAATAAAAAGACTTTGATTTTGCTTGGGTAGCTCCATGACTGGCTGCATCAGTCTAAACTGGAAGCCATCAATTAGAAGCCCGGTAATCAGGGAACTGGATGAAGGCCTACGGTTTTTACACTTTTTAATTTTTTGTAGTTGTGTCTCTTTTTCACCTTTTATTTCTTAACTTCTTTTGACACCCCCCCCCCCTTGAAAAAAGAAAAAAAGCATCCTGCTTTTGAGGATTTATTTTTAGAAGTTATTTTTTTCCAAGTCTCTTCAGTCTTAATGCCTTTAATCCTCTAAATTCTTGAAACTATACAAAATTCAGTTTAGTTTTCTCTGTCATTGACAGGCACTAAAAAAAAATACCATGAATGGAAACCTTAAAGTGATGTCTATTTGTCTATCACAAGTACACTTATTTGTTGACTTTAAAAGGAAAAACATACCCTTAATGTAACAGAATGTAGAAATCTTCACTTTTCAATTTTTCCATTAAAAAGACATACATAGTGTAAGAACTGATAAGACTGTACTGTACTGTACTCGAATTAACTGAAATGAGACTGAAACTAAAGTCTTTATCTGTTAATTACCCAAACTCATGCTGAACAGGTGCCAGTCTCTCCTTTATGGGCCAAGTCTTGTGTACTTTTCAGAATGAATTCTCCAAACACTGTAGTTTATTCAATAAGGCATTATTAGATGTTCACAATATTCAGATATGGTCTTCATTAACAATGCTGATAAACAATTAGTGTTCAAAGTTACTGCACGTCATATTCTGATTGTCCTGAACAACATAAACTAATATAGTCTTTATTTGACCAGTCTTCTGTAGTCAGGCTTTAGTGCCTGTATTGTAGCTTAATCTTCTCTGTAATGACAGGTCGAACAAACTAACTGACTGACATCCCTAACTGTATGGGAAGTATATTTTAATAATACGAAAACCCTGCAATGCTTTACACGCCCTCTTAGCCTTGGTTCCCATGATTTCCAGGCCTGGTCTTAATCTAACATTCCATTAAGGAACATTCTGTAGCTGCCAAGATTGTATGTTTCCCTTGAGTAAAGAAAATTCTGTATTTCTGTATTTTCTAAACACTTTATACTTATCTTTCCTTTCTAAAAAACTGTCCTTCATGCTTGACCAGCAAGGTTATTCTTTCTTTCTGCTTAACTGTCTTTTATGCATAAATGAAACACAATTTCTAGGCCTATTTTATCCTTTAGCCTGTCTAATGCCTAATAACTACTTTAGAATGGAAGCCCCTAATCTAACACATAGGGATCCTCTAGACTAAGACAAAGAAAACTACTCCAAAACAAAGATGAGTCACCGTCTGTAATTGTTCAGTACTGACAAGAACTGTAAACACCAGACATCAATGCTTTATATGAGTGTGTGTGTGTGTGTGTGTGATATATATATATATAGAGAGAGAGAGAGAGAGAGATATATGTACAGACACACATACATGGTAGCAGTTCACGTGGTTGAAAGCTCATTTGGTCAACCAAGTGAAGTGTGTGCTGTTTTTATTTAACGTTCATTTTAAGTAATGCTATTTTTACTGAAAAAAGTTATTGAGTAAATAGTAGAAAATGCTCCAGGTGGTTCAGTACCTTGTATCTACCAGTAAAATAAATAAATAAGCAAATCAGTCGATAAATAAAATTCCTTCCCATAAATGAAAAAATGCATGCTTTTTCAGATTTTCATCTACTTTGCAGAATTATAACATCCATATCAATCAAAATGCTTACTGTATTTTGTAACTTGCTATAATGTAAAATGGCCTGGTGGGGTTGTCATGATGACATGATTTTGTTTTACAGCCAGATTTTCTTTCCACAGTATATTACATACCCACATTATGACATAAAACATTCTCTGTTGTTTTGTCTGCACCTGATTTACAACTGCAGCATTTTGAGTGTAAGTGGACAGTGTCAATATATCTCCTCTGTGTCTCTTTCAAAACTTTATTGCTTACAAGCTGCACAAAAATGATCATATTGTTTTTCATGCTGTGCCATAAACGGCTAACTGATTACTTGTACTTGGGAAATTCCAATGTAAAGGTGAGGTGTCAACTGACCAATTAGTCAATGCTTCAACTCTTACTGATCTGTAATTTGCATTTCAAAACTCAGCACTGTTAAGCTCCTTAATGCAATTTAAATATTTAATTGGAATCTGTGATCTAATTAATTATGATGAGGATTAAAATGCATAAGATCATTATCATACTATTTCTTCAGTTGAAACTGGATGAGATTTGATTGTGTCATTTTCTACTCACCCATTTTTAGCACAGCCATCTGTGTTTTACACAGGAAATCATTGCTGATGGGATTTTGATTTGCATTCTGGCAAAGATTCACTGTGTCTAGTGTTCTCTTTTCACCATGGTTGTGCAACTACTGAGTTAAAACATTTAAGTAAGGCTGGACTCCCATGTGAGGGATGCACACAGCTGCCATGCAGAAAAAGTACTTTTTAAAACTGTTTCAGCTGAATCCTTGGACATTCTTTTGTCCAGTTGATACTTCCCTTAGTTGCAAATGAGGGAGATGTGGTGAAAGCATTTTAGATGTACTTTCCATTTCCTGTCTCCTCTCAGTGATTTTTCAAATATCCTTGTGAGATGGCAGATGATTAAGCAATAATCCACGACTAGGTGGGGGTATCCCAGAATTCATCCACAGTTGGTGTAGTTTAATCACAAGAATGAAGAAATTGCTAACCTTTTTAAAATAATTTCATTGTATAATGGCACTTCAGTGATCTTCCACTTCCTCTACTCCACTGTGATGTACTGTCCATGTATAAAACATGCAAGTCTGCATGCTTGCACAATGCCTCATTACACTGCAGTAGGGTGCACAGGAGTTTCAAATCTGTGTGTCATCAAAAAATGATTTTACAAGGTATGTTACAAAACATGAGGAAAATAAGGGATCTTCTGTAAAACTGTGGGTAGTTGAGAGAAATGGTTACCAGCAGTATGACTGACTATATTGTTGGTAAAGTACAGCTGTGTACACTTACCATAAATGTAGCTGTTCAGTTGTATTTACTGTTGCAGTCATCACATCTCAAATGGCTTAGTGGTAAAATCACTTTGGCTATAGTGTGCAGGGTCCTGGGTTTGTGACTTGCAAAGGCTGATTATTCCCGTGGAGCCTGAAGCAGAAGCAGTTTGCATGAGTGCCGGTTGGCGGTTACCTGAGTTTTCATCTACTGAATTGAAGTTGAAATCTTCTGAAGCTAAGTACCCCGTTGGGGATCTTTTTTTTCTTGCACTAACCGATATCAGAAAAAGTTAATAATTGTCTCGTCTGTGGAAAGGAAATACCACACCGAGACTTCCACTCTTACTGCATCACTTGTTTAGGCCCAGACCACGACGTCCCCCGTTGTCACTTCTGTACTTTGTTCAGCACCAGAAATATCCATCATCAGGCCCTTATTGTAGCCAGATATTTTTGCTTACAGTCCTCGGATTCCGATATGGCTCCCTGGTTTTGAAGTGGAGGTAGTCCATTGCTTAGATCTCTGCATTCCCTGTGGCTATGTCTGGGGGTCTGTTTCCACAAGACATAGGCTGGGCCGGTTTACTAGGAGCAGGGGACAATGCCTGCTAAACCTAGGGGGCTAAACCTGCAAGAAATCCTTAACTGTTTGCATAGATTTTGCTTTTTCTTCCATCTTTTTTAAGACCTCTTCTGCTTTAGTGCCAAATAAGTTGTCTTTGTGCAAGGGGGCATCCAACAATTTAGATTTGACATGGTCTGGCAGGGACTGTTTCTTAAGCCATGCATGCCTTCTAATGACAGAGCCAGTGACTGCTGCCCTGCAAGAAGCTTCTAGGGTGTCAAAACCACAGTGCAAGGTGTGGTTAGTTACTTGACTTACAGAATGCATTAACTCTTGTAAATCTTTAGATTCTGCCCATGCAGGAAATGAAGACATATTTTGTTTAAGGAGTTCCAAGGTATGTTGCTGAAATTTCAACATATGGAACTGACAGTTTAGTGCCCTTATGGCAAGAGTAGCTGAGGTGTATACTTTTTTACCCCATCTGTCCAATGCTTGGGAATCCCTGTCTGAGGGGGTGGGATTCTTAGCAGAGGTTGCTTTAATCCCTTTTGGCCCTTGAGAAATGACCTCGGGGTCACCTGTAGAATTTTTAAAAAGATATTTGTGCGAGTCAGGAACTCTATAGTACCCGTCTCTTTTTTTGGGAGCAGGAGGAAGGGCATCAGGAGTCAAGCTGGATTCGAGGAAAACATCTTCCACAACATCCAGGATCGGGGAGATGGCCACGGGTCTGTGTTGTGGAAGATCTACAAATTCCCAGAGTCTCTTTTTAGACTGAGGGTAGTCCTGACTCTCCCATTGGAAATGCTCCCTTAAAGTATGCAGGGTTTCCCCAAAGGAAAAATCCTCTGGGGGCAAGGATGAAGGAATGTAATCCTCTGCATCAGAATCCTCATAAGTGGAGAGGGGTTGCATGTCTTCATATTCAGGGGCATCAGATTCATCTGACTCTTGTTCAGACAAAACTACAGGGTACAGATCTCTTTTCCTTTTGGAGGGGGTAACTTGGCTTCCCCGATCAGCATGATAAGGTCTTCTGCCATTTTAAGCATTTCAGACTGAGGCAAGGTAGCAGGTGCCTGAGAGTGGGTCGTCAGTTTCTTGGGTGTGGTTCATATCCTGGGCCTATGAAACTTGGTCGTTTTTGAATGAACGGTAGTCACGACAGAAGATGTCGGTTTGTGTCGAGATTCGGTAGTGCAAAGGACTTCCTCTGGAGCCAGTGCCTGCTTAGTGGCTCCGACCCATCCAAGGTAGAGATGACCGCAGGATCCCTAGTTGAAGAAGAATTCTGCGCCATACCGGACTCCAAAAGGGTCTCGGTAGCAGCCTGCAAAACAACAGAAGCAGGCATCAGGGGCTGTGAAAGAGACTTACTGAGTACCGGAGAACTGATGACTAGCTTAATGGAAGAGTCGTCAGTAGGTTTGGACCTGTGCGGTCTGTGTCTGTCTTTATCTTTACATTTTTTGTGAAGATTTGCTGTCAGATGGCTTACTGAAGCCATATCAGAATTCAAGGACTGTAAGTGAAAATATCTGGCTACAATAAGGGCCTGATGATATATAGTTCTGGCGTTGAACAAAGCACAGAAGCGACAATAGGGGACATCGTGGTCTGGGCCTAAACAAGTGATGCAGTAAGATTGGAAGACTCAGTGTGGTATTTGCTTTCCACAGGCGAGACAATTATTAACTTTTTCTGACATCGATTAGTGCAAGAAAAAAGGATCCCCAATGGGGTACTTAGCTTTAGAAGGCTTCAACTTCAGTTCGGTAGATGAAAACTCACGTAGCGGCTGACTGGTACTCGTGCAAACTGCTTCTGCTTCGGTCGAACTCCATGGCAATAATCAGCCCTTGCAAGTCTCAAACCCAGGACCCTGCACACTATAGCCAAAGTGATTTACCACTAAGCCATTTGAAATGTGATAGGGTCATAGGTAGGTACTGGGCTATCTGCCCGAAGGCATTTATAAGCCTAGCCAAAATGTGTTGGCTTTCGCTGCCCCCTTAGATGAGTTCTCTGTGCCTCTGTCCAACAGAGCCACTGAAGTGATCCCCGGGGTAAACTTTCTGTTTCCCATCCACTCGTCAAGGTTTCTCTTTAATAGTGTTAGCAAGGAGCTCTGTCTAATGTAGATTGGAATCTTGTTCCAAAGCATGGAAAGTCTCTGTGACAGGAATCTATCCCTCCAGCACGTCCTATTTATTGTTGTGGTGAGGTTTAGATCCCTAGAGCTTGTGGCTCGAGGGGATAAGCTTTTCTTTAGGTGGAGCATGTCGATCAGTTATGGGTTGGACATGGCCTTGTATGTCAGGCAGAGATCACCTCTGAGTAGGCAGTATGCAACCGAGTACAGCTGAAGTTTCTTCAGTCGAGCTGCATAGGGCATCTGTTTGAGGCCAGTGATCCTCTTGGTGAGGTACTTCTGTGGCCTTTCCAGCTGTTGCAGGTGTCTTGTAAGATGCATCCCAAATGGGGCGTTGTACTCTATGATGGGTCTGATGAGCGATGAGTAGAGGGGCACAATGACCTCTTTTGATCTGGATGCAAACCCTTTTGTGATAAGGTGTGCCTCGTAGAAGGATTTTCTAACCACTTTGGCAATGTGCTTATCAAAGGAGAGTTTAGAATCTACTTGGGTCCCCAGATCCCTTATTACATCTTCCGTATTTAGGGGACTACCACCTATGTGGTAGTTTGTGAGTACTTTGTTTTTTCCAAAGGGGATGACTATGCACTTTTTGGCATTTAGCTTGAGGCCTTGATTTTGACACCAGGTTTCCATCTCAGTGAGACCCTTTTGGAGGATGTCTGTGTCAGCCGGAGAGTAAATTATAGCCCCTAGTTTACAGTCGTCTGCGAACTTTGTCAGCCATAGTCCTCCTGTGCTTGCCTGTACCTCTGAGAAGTATATGCCGAACAGGAGGGATCCTAGGACTGAACCCTGGGGAATGCTACTTGTAACCGGTTTAGAGTTGGACCTAGCTCCCACAACTCTCACCATGTGGGTTCTGTCTGTGAGCCAGTTGGCAACCCATCTTGTGACGTAGGGGTTTATGTTCAGGCCGGTGAGCTTGTCTATAATACCAGAATGGGGAATGGTGTCAAAGGCCTTTGTGAGGCCTAGGTAGGATGTGTGTACCATACTTTCCCTCATCTATAGCCTTGGTAACTGTCTTAAAGAAGTCCACCAGGTTTAGGAGGCATGATCTGCCCTTAACAAAGCCGAACTGGGTAGGGTCCAGTGTTTGGAGGTTCCCAATGTCTCTGTTAATGAGTTCCATGATGATGCGCTCCACAGCCTTGCAGACCAAGCTAGTCAGGCTTATAGGGCGATAGTCCTGGGGTCTGTTGTGGCTCCACCTTTGTGGAGCGGAATAACCGTTGCTGTGTGCCACTCTGTGGGTACGTAACCTGTGGAGAGGCTGAGTTTGAACAGTGTGTTTAGGTGAGGGGTTAGTTCATCTTTGAGCTCATGTAGGACGCAGCCTGGGACACCGTCCGGTCTCATTGATGCTGTGTTTTTGGCTTTGGAGAGGGCTGTTTTAACCTGAGTGTCTGTGATTTCAAGAGCTCTACATTCTTCTGGTATGGTTATGGGCCCTTTTGGGGGGTGAGGGGGGGGTGAAGTTTGCACTGATCCTGTCTGCCAGGATGTTGGTAATATCGGTCGGTTCAGTGTATTTTGTACCATTCTGCATTAACTCCAAGCAGATCTGAGCATTGCCACTTAGAGTCTTGACATAGCTAAAGAATGCCTTGTGGTTATCTTTGGAGTCCTTGGCAATTTTTCTTTTGAAACTCACCTTGGATGACTTTATGAGTGATCATAGTTTCTTGTTGATACTGATCAGGAATGCCTTCCCTTCTTGGGATTTTACTCTTTTCGGTACTAGTTTCCTCCTTCTATTGTATAGCTTGTTTATGGCAGGAGTCCACCAGACTGGTTTCCTTTTCTTGGAAGAGTGAGTCTTGGTTTTGCTTGGGATAGCACGATCCATGCATTATTGTAGGTGCCGTAGAATGCATTAGTAAAGGATTTTGCAGCTTGGACAATGTTATCCTTTAGCACGGGGGCTTTAAAACTTTCCACTTTGGTCTTAAGTAACGTGAAGTTTGCTTTTGAAAAGTTTTTCACGGTGGTTTCCTCGTCCGGGGGTGGGGGCAGAATGTGTATATCCAAAGTGTGATTTGTTTATGGTCAGATCTAACCAGTGAGGGGTTGACCTCCAGTGTGGAGCACCGGTCACCCATGTTGGTGATGACCAGGTCCAATATGTTGTCACCTCTGGTGGGAGTGTTGACCAGATGATCCAGGGCATTTCAGTTTATAAATTCTAGGAAATGTTGGGCAAGGGAGGTAGTACTTGAGTAGTTCTCCCAATTAATGTTTGGGTAATTGAAATCACCCAATATTAGGGTGTTTGGTAAGACCTTTATATTTCCCAGTGTTTCCAGAAATGCGGAATGGGGGTCCTGGGACATGGTGGGTGATCTGTAGCAAGCAACAATTTGAATTGCAGTTTTTCCCATTGTTAGTTGCACGTGGATGATCTCTGAAGCATCATACTGTGCCACTAACCTGGAGGTGTGGGTATCCTTGATGAATATGGATACACCCCCACCTTTTGTATTTCGGTCCGGGTTCTGTGGCCAAAATGTATGGTATGAGTTGTAGCCTGGTAGTGCTGGGGTGCTCTCTGGAGCCTTAAACCAGGTTTCTGTTACTGCACATATATTGATTTTCTCCATACTGAGGAGTGTCTCGAGTGCATAAATTTTGAGGTTTAGACTTCTGGCATTGAGTAGCATCACCCTCAGTTTTTTGTTACCTGTGCTATTTATGGTGGTGGGTTTGTCTTTTGAACCTTGCCTAAAAAAGGCACTATGGGGGTGGCAAGAGCTTTGGCCAGTATTCAAAAAAGGGTGACAGGTGCAAGCCATCTCTAGTGAAGCAGCTTGGCTTATCGAGCATGTCATCTCAGGAAGACACTGGATCCCCTTTGAATGACACCAGAAACTTAGTCAATTGTTGAAATTGATAATTTTTTTTCTTTATACTGTGGTATCATTCTTGGTTAGGGCAGGATGCTACTCAGGGTCATACCAGCCTGGGCTACAAGATCAGAGAGCTCTTCCATGTCTCTTTTCATGTAGTCCAGGGAGGTACAGCTCAGGTCATTCACACCAACATGGACAATGACAGAGTTGTATTTGTACTTGTTCTGGAGTGACCTGAGTGCTTGTGTTATGTGGCAGATCCTGGCACCCGATAGGCAGCTAACAGTAACCTTCTCCTTATTCAGCCTAGTGAGTGGGGCACCAATGTGCCTGACTATAGAGTCACCTATTACTAGTATGTTGGGTATGTTATTTTGCCTCAAGAGCTGTGATTGCATGGCACACTGGTGTTTCATGATTTGTGTTGGGGGGGTGTAGGTTGCTTGGATGTCTGCTTTGGAGGTCTGTGTTGCTTTTGCAGATTTTTATTTAGAGCCTCTGAGTATGTTTTTGTGTATTTATGTGTGTTTTTTGCCGGTGCTGGTTTCATGGGTCTATGTGAGACTGATGGGTGTGATACAAGTATTTCCCTTCTCCTCTTGACTGTCTGATTCAGCCTTGGGTTGAGAGAGCTTAGCCTCTAGTTTGGCTGTATAACTGCATCTCTCATATGTATTAGTGTTTGATGGTAGGAGGATAGGGTTGTCTGTGTACATGAGGCAGTTGTAACATTGCCTCAAAATGCCCAGATTCACCAGTTGGACTGGAGAGTACGCCTGAGACTGCCCTTTGGATATGCCTGGATAGGTACAGTGAACTGTTTTACTGAATGGCTGGTAAGAATGAATAGAGAGTCTTGTCCTTCTGTACAGTATAGGAGGGTCTAGTGCTAGGGTTTATAAGTGCTTGCTATGAGTTTTGAGCAGGTGCTGGGCTGAGAAATGAATGGCTTGAGTGCTTAAGTTGAAAGTTTGTCTAGTTCCAAGGAAAAAATTGAAGAGGAGACTTTGTGGAGCTGGGAATAGTTATACTCTAGCGAACCAGTGCTGCCTGGCATGCAAAACTGGCAAATGTGGTATTTATAGCAGGGAAATGAAAGAGATAGAAATTAGCCCAAAATGGCCAATAAACTACTAATTTCTAGTCTGAAAATACACCTCCAGAGACAGATAGGCTGCTCAAAGCTCCCCTCTCTCACAGGTGAACAGAGAAACTTCCTTCTATCCAGGTAAGGTATGGGCAAACACAGAGATTTGTAACACAGCCCTGAATTCAGCACTTAACCTGAAACTGGACTATACTAGCTTAGAAAGGCAGGAAACAAGTGTGTGTATATATATATATATATATATATATATATATATATATATATATATATTTTTTTTTTTGTCAGAAACTAAAGCAGATACAAGCAAAAAAAATCTTTAAATGCACAGAAAAGAATATTTATTGTTATATATCTCAGATCAGAGTTGTAGTCAATGCCACTAGTAATAAAGTAGAAAGAAACACAAATACAGTAAAAGCAAATAAATAGAATGCATTTTTTTATATATAAAACAATAGAAAATGAACAACTGATTTAAACAAGTTAGCAAAGTAACCAGAAAAAAGCTCAAAACTGAGCCCTACTCCATCAGTCTTCAAACAGACAAGTTATAACTGCACACTCCTGCTGCTAGGGGGCAGGGGAACCTTCTCCAAAAAAAAAACATGGCCTGGGTCAGTGCTCAAGTTATACAAACAAAGCTAGATTCAGCAGGCCTGAATCTGGTCTATGCTCCAGCAACAAGGCACACCATTTTCAGAAAGAAACAGTTCAAATAAGCAGGCACAATAAGCCTGTGACCAGAAATTCCCAGCTCAAAAGGGTAGAATCCAGCCTCCCACAAGATCGCAGACTACACCTTCTTAATGTAAAAAACTGGCCCAAAGCCCAAGTGCTTAAACCAGAACTAATACACTTTGGAACAGACACTAAGCCTTCAGTCAGCAACTCCCAACTCAGAAGGATGTAAGCTTCCTGTCCTGCCACAACAGTACAGACCACAAACCTTCTTAATGTGAAACAACTGGTCTAAAGCCCAAGTGCGTAATCCAAAGGCTTAGAATAACAGTTACAATTTAATCGACTACTAACAAGCAGTAATAAATGCAGCAGAATAAATGCTATTAAGTACTTTTAAGAACAGGCAGCAAGAGCAAAATAAGTAATAAAGTAGGAAGAAACACAAACACAGTAAGCAGATGAATAAAGTGCAAAAAAAAATGTTTTTCTGTCCGTATTAGGTAGAATGAGCTAAAGACACTAGACTGGGAGGAGTGTCACAGATCAAATATACAGCAGGGGTGGGCAATTGCAAAGCCACCAAGTATAAAAAGAAAACACCGATAGGGAGGGCAGGGTGAGGGAAAAATCAACTCAGAAAAATAACACTTTCAACACAGATCAGAAGCCAGCAAATATGATTTTAAATCAATCAAGCAAAAGCAATTAGAATACTGTAGAACTTTGGAAAGAAGTGCCAAAAATATACTTATCAATTTATATCTTGAGTTGTTTCAGTAGCACTCTCAGTCAGAACTAATTTAGATTCAAGCAATGACTGCAGAGATAACAAACAGGGAATCTTAATTATACTAGCAAGCCTTGAGACAATCAGATAAAACACACAAGTTGTTTGGCAGGTATTTAACAGAGCAGGATTAAGGGTGAGGGAAAAATAGCACTTTCCACTCAGAAAAATAACACCTTCAACACAGATCAGAAGCCAGCAAATATGATCTGAAATCAATCAAGCAAAAGCAATCAGAATACTGTAGAACTGGAAAGAAGTGCCAAAAAATATACTTATCGATTTATAGCTTGAGTTGTTTCAGTAGCACTCTCAGAAGTCAATTAGATTCAAGCAATGAATGCAGAGGTAACAAACAGGGAATCTTAATTATGCTAGCAAGCCTTGAGATGATCAGATGAAACACACAAGTTGTTTGGCCAGTATTTAACAGAGCAGGATTAAGGGCAGAGCAGGATTGATGACTGCAACAGTGAAACACAAAGAACATCTATACTTCTCAGTTATTTACAGTTTTGCAGAACTTCCTTGGTTCTTCTGATATTAAACACTGCATCTGTTAAAATGTCTTTTGGATGGCATTAAAGACCATATTCCAATAGAAATCCAGCCACTCAAGAAGACTTAAGTGGCCAGGCTTCCTTCTATTGGGATGTCCTTGATTTACAACCAGCACGCTGAGTGTCCAATCAGTTTGCATGTTTTTGAATAAAAATGACTTCAATTTATAATATAAAATATAACACAAATAAGTAATCTGAAATGGTGTATTCAGATATACTGTATGCATAATATACTACAAGCATTGGTACCAAGCATAAGTGTGAGGATGTACTTCCATCATTTCCCTCAGATGTGGAATTTTTGGAGATGGAGTACTGAAGGAAATAAACAAACATATTTGAAAATATAAAACAGCTGTTGAAGAAACATATATTTCTTTATGCTTTTTACTTCCCTATCTTCTGAACCATTAGCCTCATCATTCACATTCTTAGCCCCTTTGTTCCTTAATCATTGGTAGAATGGCCAATGAATCAGATGAGTGCCAATTGTGTGGGGCCATCATCCAGGCAGGCATGAAGGTTGTATGGTGCCATAGCCATCTGAGGACCTTCAGCAGCCCAAAGAACCCACAGGAAAAGGTCAGCAGTATCAGCTGTGCTATTCTCCCCACTTTAGCCCCTACTTCTGCCACTTCTAGGCCTGTTAGAGCTTAGCCCAAAGTGGTCAAGCATCCAGGGGGGGTTTATTAGCACTTACCTCATCCCTAGTAACTCATGTGAGAACTGGCATCACTCAAAGTGCTTCTTATGTTTACATCTGCCCATGCGTGTTTTCACTCATGCAGGGAGAGCTATCATAATCAGTTTGGGAGCAGGATGCCACCCCCAACCACTGGCTAATCTTTGCCACCTGAAAGCAACTACTAATCATCCATCAATCCTTCCTCCAAGGATGGGTGAGCTCCCCCATCACCCCATCAGGCTCCTCCCACATCCCAAACCACTACCTGAACTTACATCACCTGGTTCATATTCATGGCTGTATCCCACCACTTGATACACAAAAATAAAATTAAGCATGCTTAATAGTTAAAACAGTCAACTGCAATACCTGTAACAACAGAGATGTTATGCATTCACTGTTGGTCAAAGGCTGTCTAGGAACACAGACTCTTCCAGCTTAAATATAATTTTTTCTTCAGTCTGGTGGTCAATACTCTATAAACTCAAATATTTAGGGCTCTAACATATTGTTCCAAAGTGTAGGAATAGTTTGTATACCATCCCTCATGCCTATGTGATTTAAGTCAGTCTTACATTTTGCGAAAATATGCCTGAGAGACTGAACCAGCAAATATGTGAATTTCAAACACAGAATAACACGTTAAATTAAATGTGCAACATGCATATTTATGTTGTCCAACTTATTGACAATGTGAGCCTGCTAGACACAATTGACCCTTTTCTCGGGTGGCCTGGGCACTCTGGTTGAGTGACTTGTTTGAACTTGCATAATGAATGAAAGGCAGTGGCAGAACCAGCTTGTTGGCAGCTTGGGGCATTGGTCCTCTGTACTGCCAGACAATTTGCATCTTATAAGTTTATATTATATATTATTGATATCAATAACTTCAAGGCAAGCTCATTTTTTCCTCTTACTAAATTTTAATTGGACAAATTCCAGGAGATATACCTCAATTTGCATGTATAAGTAGAATATATCATTAAACTTATAAATGCCATTTTGTGGTTTTATACATATCATACAGAAGAATTGCTTCCTTGTAGCTACAAAGTATGAATCTCAGACCTCGTAATATACCAGTCAGGTTCTTTCTTAATACTGCATTTCTTTTTTTCCAAAATGTTTTTATTCATTTTATAACACAATAACTTAACAGTATATTAACAAGAAAAAAACAAATAAACTATATACAATACCACAACAATTAAAAAAAACAATATACATAGGAGAACACTTTCTCTAAAAGATTAGACAATTTTGTCCAAGAAATTAAACGATGACTTATGTTGTTAGTCCTTGCTTTTATAGTGGCAATCTAATTCTTACAAATATATTTCACAAGATGAATAAACTCAACTTTAAAGACAGGAGTAGACTGGGATGTCCAATTTTTAGTGAAAATTTTCTTTACTTTAGAGAGGATAGACCATAGTAAAAATGCTTGTTTTTTAGGAATTACTTCAGGCACAGGAACACTGAAAATGATAAGGGAGTCAGAAATTATACAGTTGTCATTCCATATAGCTTTACAAAGATATTTAAAGTCTAACCAAAATGGGGAAATTATTTTGCAGCTAACAACCATATGTATCCAGTCAGCATCAGGGTGTCCACATCTCCAGCATTTCATTTCATCTTTCTTGTACATTATTGCTAGTCTATGTGGGGTGAAAAAACATCTATGGAAAATGTCCATGTGTATACATGCCAGAACAGGGAAAATGTGTATTCCTTCACTGACTGTAAACAAAGTTTTTTGTCTTTTTCTGAGAGTATTTGTTTAACTTCACTTGAATAATTCCAAAAAGAAACATCTGTTTTGCTAAAATTATTTCTGAGAATTTTATAAATAACACATATGTATGCAGTGTTCTTGGGTGACCTATTAATAATTGTTGAGATAAAGTCCAAGATTTTTAAGTTACCGAGGGTATGAGCTTAGTATGTATAAAATCCTTACAAGTTTGGATGTCCAGCCACTTGCAATTTTGCAAACTATATCTGTTCATCAAATAATCTGCAGAACTTACTTTATTAGCTGAGAGAAATTTATTCCAATATAACAGGTCACCCTTCTTAAATTCTAACATTTTCTGAGTATCAAAAGATATCAAACATTCATTTGTATAGGCAACAGGAAACACAATTATTAATAAATTCTTAATTAATTGTTTAGAAAACATAAGCTTTATAAACAATAGCAATATTTGATTTGTAAGAGGTGTAAGAACAAGTTTTTCCCTTTCACTTTGAATGTATAGTTTTAAAACCCATATAAAGATGTCTGTATGTATTTGAGTATATGGTTCAACAATGTCCTATTACTATTAAGAAACAAGGTTTCATGTATTGATTTCCAATATGATGTATGTTGTTGTTTGTCTTTCTGCTTTTCCCGGTTAGGGGTTGCCACAGCAGAATTCTGGTCCGCTAATGATTGGCAGTAGATTTTTACGGTGCAGAGTTGCCAGCTCGATGCCCAACCTTCAATGAAGGCACGCCCATTCACGCATGTCTTTCGGAATGCCACTCGACCGCGGGGAGGACATGCAGTCTCCACACAGAAGGCACTCCCCGCACTCCAGCCAAGAATCGAACGGGAGAACCTCTTGCTGTGAGGCAACAATGCTACCGCTGCACCACCATGGATTATTATTTCCAATATGATGTATAAGTATTATTCCAAAGCAACACTATCCCTGGGATTTATGAAGCTTGTGCCAGGCACTGGAGTAGCATCTGCGATCTAGCGCCAAATATGTCTGCCAAGCGATTCAGGTATGAGCTGTCTCCATGTGCACTACCAGCGTACGCCAGAGCTGCACAGCTCCCGGCACATGTATGTTAATTACCCCATGAGCAGCAGTGTAGCATGCAAATTAAGGTATATAGTGATTCATGAAGTGGTGCAGGCATAGTGTAAGCATAAAGAAATGTAAACCAAAAAAAACGGTTTACATTTTTTCAAACATAAAATCGAAGCCATGAAAGAGGACCAAACTTACGTATTATAATGTTAATATATGCCACTGGCTAAATATATAGCCAATGGCATAAAACAACATGCACAACATATAAAAAATAACATTTAATGTCATGGCCACACCAACGCAAAGTAAAACCGCAGTGCATCTGTGCACAAACGGGATCACAAGGAAAATATATTTAGATGTCATAAAACTGCAATGTAACACAATTCATGAATTCTCCATAATAGACAATGGCATGCATGCTACACCACAACCATGGCGCAAGGGTTGCTAAGGGTCTGTAACAGTGTTCTGAGTGGTAACTAGGAATTAGTAGTCAATGCCATGCAAATGAGTCAAGTAATACTGAATCGCAAATGCCCCGCTGGTGTAAGGATGTACCACACGGCATAGTGGTACAACACTGAGGAGTGGCCTGGAGGTAAACATGAAATCAAAAGAGGGGTGCGCCACTGTAGCTGTAAGCACATTGGATCATTGCTAATCCGGTTTGACTGTTGCTAATCAAAGCCGCAGGATAGGGGTGTGGAAGTAGCCATAGCTTTGCTTAGCTGAGAGCACACAAGGTAACCGAAAGTGCATGTGAACATGGATGAAAACGCGCACAAACCCGGTAAATGGCTGTGTGCGGCATGCACCACAGCTGAAACAGGAAGGATACGGGAAGACAATAAGGAAATGCTGCAGCATGGTAATTGGAGGACAAATGAGTAATTAACACCTAGGAACCCACAGTGGGCCATTGACAACAGCTAACAAGGCTGCTAGCAGCTACCTGCAGAACAGGAAAGGGGTGATGCTGTACTGCAAAGAAAAAAGAACGGTCACAGCAGAACAAAGCAAACTTACAGTAGATCAGCTACATAATGCATTTCCCAACACAATCCTGGGTTGTGAAAGTACAAAACAAGAAAGCCGGCAGCTGGATGCATGCCTGACAATGGGAGGGGAATCGGGTTGAAAAGTGAAGTAAAGGGCAATAGATGAATCATGGCAGACAAGCATAAGTCAACACCAAAGGTCTCACAATAGCAGTACCTGCTGTAAAACCCATAATTAAGATACCCCTCAGCTGGAATTGCACAAACACACCCAATTACACCAGCATCATCCATTGCACAATAGTATAAGGTGTGAAAGTCCCCACACACACACACTTGTGTATTCCCAGACACTCTGCACCATTGGTGTATACAGACAGGGAACTTTTAATATGTACATGTTAGGGGCCGCCATAGCTTTGATTCACCAGCATGTGTTGGAGACTGACAGTGGTGTGCAGGATGATGCTGACAACCATCTCAGGCACTGGAGGAGGAGAAGAGTGTTCAGACTCAGGGTAACCTACCAGGGGCTACATGATCTGGAGATAGAAGAGTGTTACAGGGTGGACAGGGACATCATACAGCAACTTGTTGAGCTGTACCAGCCATGCCTCAGAGCCAGAAGTAACAGAGGGGAACCCATCCCAGTGGACATGAAGGTATGTGTAAGCTTGAGAATACTAGCTACAGGTACCTTCTAAAGGCCAACTGGGGATATCATGGGGATCTCACAGGCATCAGCATCCAGGGTACTCCACCAGTTCCTGGATGTCATGTTACCACATTCCAATGAGCACATATACTTCCCCGAACGCAGGAGGAGTTGGCCAGCAATATGCGTCTCTTCCACCATGTGGCAGACTACTTGGAGGTACTGGGTGCAATAGACTGCACACACATGAACATCAAGTCATCACCCGGTGAGCAGGATAGGCACTACATAAAATGCAAGGGATACCCCTCCATCAACTGCTAGGTTGTGTGCAATGCCCAGGGCATTATCATGGATGTGTGCGCTGGCAGCCCTGGAAGCTATCACGACTCTCACATCTGGCATGCCTCACAGCTGTATCAGGTATTTGCCAAAGGGGACATCCCATATGGCCACCTGGTGGGGGATGCTGGCTATGCACTGGAACCATGAATGATGACTCCCATCAGAAATGCACACTCAGCCATGAAAGAACGCCATAATGAGGCACACGCAGAAACCAGAATCATCATAGAGCATGTGATTGGGATGCTGAAATCACGGTTCCGTTGCTTGGATATATCTGGTGCAGCCTTGCAGTACTCTCCAGGCACATCTTCATAGTATGTGCCATGCTACACAATACGATCCCGTGGAAACAGCTGCAGCAGGGACAGAATGGGCCCTCACAGCCCACCACCATTGCCAAGGGCCCCACAGGCACAGAGGGACTCAGACCATGAACACCCTGTGCCAGCCCCAGTAGGCAGATGGAGGCATGCCCAGTATGCCCATGCCTTGGCAAAGAGGGAACGTATAGCACACACACTGACAGTGTAGGCACTCATGGACTGACACCCTTCTCCACCTGCACACACAGCAAACATGGATGGCACACACACACGACCACCTGTAAATTGTCATGTATAGGTGGTCTACTGTGTGTATCCTACATAGGCAGCCCTCAACTATAGTACACACAACCGCCATTGGCACAAGGTAAGTCAATACCTGAACAGTAAATTAAGCTATCAGCATGTGTCCATACTGTATGTAGAGGTTCATAGATACATAGGTAGGTATATGCCCAACTGCCCGAGGCCACTCATAAGCATAGGCAAAAAGTGTCTGCTGTCACCACCCCATCAATTAACTAACTGTCCCTCTGTGGAGCAGAGCCAATTGTGGGATCACTGGGGTGTATCCACTGTTCTCCACCCACTCTGCAAGGATTCCCTTGAGTGTTAGTGAGGGGTTTTGTGTAATGTAATCAGGGATGTAGTTCCAAATAATGGGGAGTATCCCTGACAGGAATCTTCTCAGATGTTACATAGTATACCTTAAACGCAGCTTGCATATATAGGTAGTATTCCACAGAATAATAAACATGTGGAACACACACCCGCTGAAATGTGCGTTAATCACTCTTGCACTACCAGTGCCTGCCCTGAGAGGTAAAACACCACTGCCAGGATTAGAACATGCAACCATGTACACAATCTTCACAATAACATACCACTAAGCTACCTGAGATGTACCAGTGGCAGTTGTGTATACTGACAGGATAAAACACAAAACGTAGGAATGTGTGGAAATAGGACAAACCGGCATGTATGTTTATATATATATATATATATATATATATATATATATATATATATATATATATATATGAGAGAGAGAGAGATATGTCAATATATGGGGATATACATATATATGTAGATACATAGATAGGTTAACAACATCTACATAACCATGGAGGTACATATAAATGGGATACCTACCACATACCGACTGCTTGACATACCGACGCGCGTAATCCCAAGGCTTAAGGTCCGAAAGAACACAGTACCGAAACACCAGATGCGCAAGGTTTAAAATCACAATGTTAAGGGACAGTTAGTCAGTGCTTCTGGTGTTGCGGTTCAGGTAGGTTACTGTGTGTAAGTGTGTTTCTGAGGGCTGTAGTGTGTATAAGTGTGTGTTCTGAATGTGGTGTGTGTTCCTGGGGGACTGTAATGTGTGGGTGTGGGTTAGCTTTGCGCGTCTGTTTGCGTGATCTAGGAGGTAGAATATTAAAGTGGGGGGGGGGGCACAGACACCTGCATGGGGGGTGAAGGGGGGCTTGCCCACCTGCTTATACGTAGTGTAGGATGGTTTGTTTGGATGTGGTGGGTAGCAGTGTGTCTGTGTGTGCGTTCCATGTTCATGTTACTTTCGCGAGTTACTGTCGCTGTCAGTAATGTGGGGTATGGGAGTCTAGGCCTGGTACTGTGGGCAGTGGAACTGTGTGGTTTTGGGATTCCATAGGTATCACGTATACAGCGGTTGAAGTGTTTATATATGAGTATAACATGGACCATATCAATCACACATTCTGCCATGACCAACCTTTATGAACAAAGGATATGGAGAGTATATGCCTATACACTATTACAAATATGTGCTATGGACATGAGCCAGTGATAGGGTTACCACCTGTCCCACTCTGCGAGGACAGTCCCTCTTTGGGCAGTTGTGTTCTGACCAAATATATTAAACGTGGCAAATGTCCTGAGATTGTAGGACATAATTATGTCCCGTATGTAATGTAATAGTTGCATACAATAGTTCTTTCTATATCGAAAATACCTACATGTTACAAGAAACAGGATAAGCAACTAAACTGCTACAAGAATAAGCTTATATGTAGGCAAGAAAGGAAAGTTCTATCCCTTGTACTGATCGTGGGTTTGTGTCGGCCTGTAAAATCTGATGTGTGTCCCAAAAATGTCCTACTATGGCCATATGAAAAGGTGGCAACCCTAGCCAAAGGGGGTCAGTCACCAACACAACTACAATGACTGCAAATACCTATGACAGAAATACACAGCTTTCATGTAGCAACACTTTATTACATTCTGATGTATTGCCAAAAGGATTCAAGGACTAACATCACCTGCATGCTATACAGGAACCACTTAACAGTGCCTTAATGAATCAGCCTGCAATTACCATAGTATTAGTCCACTAAAGGATAGGTGTTCAAATAGGGAGGAACCCTCACGCACAAATTGATTATGTATAAAAGCAGTTCCTACACACCTGCATCTGCTGTGCACACCCACCATCACCCCCACACCCAAACAAATTACAATACAAACTGTAATAACATCACAAATCATTCACTCACTGTACGAGATCTGCAGAAGCCTTAACATACCTGGTCAGAGACACACTAACATGGCCCTATGTGAAATAGTTGCTGTTATACAATGGAACAGCTGCTGATGTTACAGGGTTTGTTTGCAATAATCCCATTTCAGAGGGTTGTGTGTACACCGGGATGTGTTACCAATTACTGAGTAACAGCACAGTATGATACACATGTACACCAAATCAAGGATGTCTGGTGAGCATACTGTAAACCACATAACAGTTTATGCATAGCCATACAGCCTTGAGTTGCCCAAACATCCGTGCCAGATTTAAACATCTGCAGAAGTATCAGGTACAAACAAACCCTGCATAAGTAGCAATGTTCTGAAATATAACAGCTCTATTCACATGTAGAACAAAATTGTCTAGCCATTACACACAATCCACGGGAGTCATGAAGCTAATATATCTCTGTCTGTCTCCATATAGCTGTTGAAATACATCACAAACAACACATCCAGGCCGTCTTCCTTGAAAGTAAGGCAAACGGCCAACGGCCAAAAGGAGTACTCAGTTATACACCACTGTTGCCATGGTATCGGCTAATGAAGTAGCTGCACAGCTGATGTGCATCTAATTAACTACTTTGGAACACCAATTGGTGGTCAGGATACCACATGTTACCGATATTTAACTAGAAAAGGATGGCTTATCACACATTCAAACCATCCGTATATACCAGCAGAACGTTACAAAGAAGATTGAAACACAAACTGAAAAGGATTGAATCAAAAGTCAACGACACCTCTGGTTACTATTAAGGTATGCAGAGCACTCAGTATGTCTGTGTATTTAGTACCTGTTCTGTAATATTTAAAGTGCACGCAATCCATATAGTGGAAACAGTTATCTTGTAGTGATGTATTGTTGAGCATAGTAATGCTTGTAGTATTTGTGTGTACTGCTGTAGGTCACAAGGCAAACACTGCATACACCACAAGGGATGCTATACAAGTGCTTTGAACACAAATATTCCTCACCAGCCACTGTCAGTGGCAGGGCTGGTCCAACAAGTATGTGCTATAACAGGGGATAGTATATGTTGATATACTGTAACAGTAGCCATATGTATGGGTGTATTACTGAGAAAAACATGTCGAAGGTTGGTCCACTGTGCAATTATGATTTGCATTGTGGGATATTGTGCCAATAACTGTGTAATGTACAGTATTGGAGGCAGATATATATTACTAGTTACATGGCATTACTGTTATGTTAGGCAAACATTAGTTATGTCTATTGGCATTTACAATACACAATAACAGGATACATAGGACATGTAGTCACTCGATAGTTTATCAGCATGATAGCAAAGTAAAATGGATAAGCTAGTTAACTATCCATACACATAAGACATGTAATAAGTGCAAAGGTAGGTACTAGGCTGTCTTACCAAGGGTATTTATAAGCCTAGCTAGAGTGTGTTGGCTTTCGCCACCCCCATAGGTTAGTTCCCTGCGTCTCTGAATGGCAGAGCCATTAGTTCCCTGTGCCTCTGTCCAGCAGAGCCACTGCAGTGATCCCCGGGGTACATTTCTGTCTCCCATCCACATGTCAAGGTTTCCCTTGAAGAGTGCTAGTGAGGGGCCCTGCCTGATGTACATTGGGATCATGTTCCAAAGCATGGGGAGTGTCCAGGTCAAGAATCTATCTGTCCAGCACGTCCTAGTCATCGTTGTGGTTAGGTGTACATCTCTAGAGCATGTGGCTCTCAGGGGCCTCTGTTCAGGTGGAGCATGTCCAGCAATACTGGGTTGGACATGGGCCTTGTATGTCAAGCAGAGATCACCTGTGACTATGCGGTATGCAACCAAGTACAGCTGGTGTTTCTTAGGTTGGACTGCATAGGTCATCTGTTTGAGGTCAGTAATCCTCTTGGTGTGGTACTGTTATGGTCTTCCAAGCTGTTGCAGTTGTCTTGTAAGGTATATCCCAAATTGGGTGTTGTATCCTTTAATGGGTCTAATAAGTCATGAGTAGAGAGGCACAATGGCCTCCTTTGATCTGGATGCGAACCCATTAGAGATTGGGGGGGGGGCCACGTAGAAGGGTATTCTAACCACCTTGTCATTATGGGTATCGAAAGAGAGATTGCTATCTACTCGGGTTCCCAGATCCCTTATTACCTTTTCTGTATGTAGGGGACTAGCACCTATGTGGTAGTCCATGGGTAATTAGTTATATCCAAAGGGGATGACTATGCACTTTTTGGCATTCAGCTTGAGGCCATGATATTGACACCAGGTATCTGTCTCAGTGTGACCCTTCCAGAGTGTGTCTGTAACAGCTGGGGAAACAATTATGTCCCCTAGTTTGCAGTCGTCTGCAAACCTTTTCAGCCAAAGCCCTCCTGTGCTTGCCTGTACATCAGAGAATTATATACCAAACATGAAGGGTCCTAGGACTGAGCCCTGGGGGACGCCACTTTTAACTGGTATACAGTCGGACCTAGGGTATGCAACTCCCACTATGTTTTGTTATGTCCATGAGCCACTTTGCAAACCATCACATGATGTAGGGGTTAATGTTCAGCTGGATGGGTATGTTGATAATACCAGAATGAGGAATGGTGTTGAAAGCCTTTGAGAGATCTAGGTAGGCTGTGTGGATCTCCTTACCCTCATCTAATAACTTGGTAACTGTCTCTAAGAAGTACACCAGGTTTAGGAGGCATGGTCTGCCCTTAACAAAGCCAAACTTGGAGGGTTCAAAGGTTTGGAGGTACACAATGTCTCTGTGACTGAGATCCATGATGTGCTCCAAAGCCTTGCAGACCAGGCTAGTCAGGCCTATAGGGCAATAGGTCCCGTGGTCCGTTGTGGTGCCACCTTTGTGGAGTGGGATAACTGTTGCTGTGTGCCATTCAGGGGGCACTAAGCTCGATGCGAGGCTATTACTGAACATGGTGCATAGGTGGGGAGCCAGTACATTCTGAAGTTCATGTAAAACTCAGCCTGGGATGTTGTACAGTCCCATGGATGCTGTGATATTGGCTTTAGAGTATGCAGCTTTGAGAGGGGGGGTAGCACTGAACCTATCTGTCAGGATGTTGGCAATATCAGTTGGTTCTGTAATGGTCATGCCTTTGTGCTGTAACTCAGAGCAGATCTGGGTGTTGACATCGAGATATTTGACATAGCTATAGAATGCTTTGTGGTGGTTGTTGGAATTAGTGGCAGTTTTGTTTTCGTAGCTAGCTTTGGAGGATCTTATAAGGGATCTCACCTTCTTACTGAGGCTGACCAGGGAACTCCTCCACGCATGGGATTGTACTCTCTTTTGTAACAGTGTCTTCCTCCTGTAGTAGTTTGTTTATGGCAGGGGACCACCAGATTGGTTTCCTTAATTAGGAGTATAGCTTCTTGGTTCTGTTTGGGATAGCACAATCCATGCACTCGTGTAGGTGCTTATAGAGTGCATTTGTGTAGGATTCAGCAGTTGTAACAGTACTGTCCATCTGCATGGGTGTCATAACGTTCACCACGTCTGTCTTAAGAAGCATGAAGTAGGCTTTTTAGACATATTATACAGTGGTTCCCTTAATGAGGGGTGGGGGCGGGATGTGGATATCAACGGTGTTCAGCTCATGGTTGGATCGGACCAACGAGGAGTTGGCTTCAGGTGTGGAACACCAGTCACTCATGTTGGTAATGCCTAGGTCTAGGATATTGTTGCCTCTGGTCGGTGTGTAGATATGTTGATCCAGGGCATTGGTGTTTATGAATACCAGAAAGCGTTGAGCTAATGAGTTGGTACACAAGTAGTTTTCTCAGTTAATGGTGGGGTAGATTCAGTGAGACTATGTAATGAGTGTGATGTGGTGTGAATGTTTACCTTCTCCACATGACTGTCAGGGTCAGGCTTGGTTGGAGAGAGATTTACCTCCAGTTTGGCTAGATATGTGCATCTCTCACAGGTTGTAGTGTTGGGTGGTAGGCAGAGAGGGTTGTCTGTGTACATGAGGCAATGTGTACATTGCCTCAAGATGTCCAGATTTATCAGATAGACAGGAGAGAACACTGGCAGATGATCCTTGGACATGCCTGAATATAAAACTAATTTCCCCTAGATAAGTGAGGAAAGTGAGTACAAGAGCTATTTTACTCTAAGCAAGTGAGAAACGTATGTACAAAACCTGTTTACCTGTAGGTAATGAGGAAGATTTAGTGCTATAGTAATTAGTAGCTTACGTAGTGCTTACAAGTTCTGAACAAGTGCTGAGCATGAATGAGCAATCCAGATAGGGTCTTGGATAACAAACACACTGCCCTCCCCCAACAGGTACACAATCATATATCCATGTACACCACAGGGCCCCACCCACAACTATGCAGGTACAAGATGCACTCAGCCTGCATGGGACCTGTCCACATCACAGGTTGTATCATACACATATGGCAAAACAAGATGCTCTCCACATACACATCATGTAAAATATAGCTCCATGTCAGGCTGTGTACACTGAATGGTGCACACCAACAGGTATCACAACCCACAAAGGGGGAGACACCACTAATAATGGGAAGTACTGCACTACTACCCTGCTGAGCCTGGTCTGAAAGGCCATGAACCTTGATCAAATAATTGATGTCAGCAGTACAGATGTAGATGACAGTAAGGTTGATTTCACACTGCATATCATAACCTTGCCATGTCATAGGACATCATCACCCATACTGTGTTCCACCTACACTCGGTATACTAGATGTACATTCCTATGTCACAGGAGTGTTTTGCAAAGGGACTGCTGGCAGAACCAACACTGCAGAAGGTGTCTGAATAATACATGCTCATCACACCAGTGGCAGATACAGTAAGACAGGGTTAAATAATTAACCCTGTGGATCAGTAATGTGGCACTGCTCCACCTGGCCCCAGAGACCCGCCTGTTGGCTACTGCCAGGTAACCTTTCATCCTAGATTCATACATGGCTCATGGCAGATAGCCTACTAGTTGACTTTGACTGTAGATGCTATAGTTGATATCCATCCCTGCAAATACCATCTGGCTAGCCATTGTCCCATGTGTATCACATGTGCAACACAGGTGATACATGGCAGGATGTTGAATTGCTGTACAGTGCTGTGTAGATGTATATGGCAGAACACATACATGTAAAACCTTATGTAAGCAAGTCTACAGGGTCACAGACCATGTCTGTGAAATATACACAGCATCAAGGTCGACTGTATTAATGTGGACACATCCAGCCATGTGCTGATAGGTAGGAACACCAGTACAGGCAAACAGACATGCCCACATCAAGACAGCCTCCACATGGAGTATGAGCAATGTAATCAGGTGACACACACACATATATGGTGATAATATCCACTCACCATTGAGTATCACATGTGTGTGACACAAACAAGTCAGTGTCATGTAGATTTGCCAATACAACTATTTAAACGTAATAAATGCAATACACATGTATGTTCAGCTGTAGCTCTGTATGTCTCTGTGAGTTACTGTGACCTGTCTCCATCATTATGTCTTCCAGGTATGCCACATGCAAGGCTACCCCCTTTTACCCACTTGGAGGATGAGGCCATCATCCCATACCTACTTGACAATCATGATATCCTGTTCAGCCATGTGCCGCAGGATGCACAGCAGCAGGATGGAACTTTGCAGGAGGGTTAATGATGTGGGTGGCCACAACCACACATACCAGCAGGTGCGCAGACACTGTACAGTCCTCATTAGATGGGCGAAACAGCGTTCAAATGCAATTGCCAGGGAACAAGGTGCAACTCACATGTATTGAGGAGCTACTGGCCAACCTGGGGACACCTGCAGAACCACATCCACAAGCCTTAGCTGATATTGTGGAGGTGGGTGTCTCTCAACCACTGAGCCTGGAGTTGCCTGGTAAGTCAGTACTGCACCAATAACAACTATATTCCATATAGTTGCAGGTGTCACTGTACAATATGTAATGTAACATCATATGCAAGGCATGTATACACACATGCCGCATACTATAGTATGCTACACTGTGTATGCACACATGTGCATACACCATAGTATAGTCTAATGGTCTAATGTACTGGTGTATGTGTTAACATGCACATTGCACCCTGTAGCCATCATACAGGCATGGATAATGCTCATACTGCTGTGTTACTCCTATTTAGGTACCTCTGGCATTCTGCTACAACATCAGCCCATTGCAGGTGAGACTGTTATTGATCAGGCATCATAATGCACAGATCTGCCATGTGGCCATTTAACACATGTACACATAATGTATGGTCCTGTCACAATATACAGGTCAGAACTGCAATGCATCACAATGCATACCCATGTGCAACACCTGCAAACTATGTGAATCACCTCACCGACATGAATCCTCATAAACTGTCATTGCCAGATGTGTGGACAGCTGTGCATATAATGGTGGAGGTGCTGTTCAGTGTAGGGACATGTACTACAGATCAGAACTACACGTGGGGAATACAAACAGCACTACACAGTGGGCTGGAGTATGGCCAGCCCACAAGATTCACTGGTGTGGATCACAGCCCTGCTATGAATGTCACACAATGTGATGTGCTGTCTTGACATGTCCATGACATCTAGTGGCCTTGTTGCAACACTGCCTAACTAACCTGAAAACATATCCCACATACCACCCTTTGTCTGTATAACCCTGTCGTCAGTGGAGCATATGACATCTATGGGTGTATGTCATATGGGACAACACAGACATGTGAAATAGTCGCCCGTCACAATAATACGTACACACATGGCCAAGGAGGATGGCCAGAGACATGAAGCAACACACACAGTAGATGTGATGTGCTTGTGTGTACACCCTGTCATACAATGGCTACACATGGTCCAACTATGGCCTTTGTGTAATGGTTATATTGTAGATGTGGAACACTAGACATCCTACAGGCCTGTGCACATCTTGTGTAGGCGTGTCATCAATCCACCACATAAGATGTGTTGAACATCTTGAGGGTGTCGCAACATGACTGCAGTCACCTGTACAATATCCACATCAGCCCACAGATGCAGTACATTCCCCTTGCTGCTGCCGGACATCAATGTCATACTTGCTCCTCATGTGTGTGTGTGTGTGTGTGTGTGTGGTACACAGATGTCATGTGGGACATGGTGTACCGACGTGTTCACCATGTCTGGCCATAGTTGCCAGGCAGCAGCAATATGGTTGCAGATGTGCAGGGCTGTCATCCGTATACCCTTCAGTGACCTGTGTCACAACTTCCACATCATGGTTTAGTGTGTATAAACCTCAGTGATGGGGGTCACATTCCACAGTATATATGTATTGTATCTGAGATGGCTATGAACTGTGTCTGTAACTCACAATGTATAGCAATAGAGATAACTCATGATTCCCTGCAATGGCCATGCACATCAGCTAAATGTGCAGTATATCTGTAGGGCAGACACACAACACTGCATGGGGATACCATTACCCCACTGTATATTTGACAGGACACCATTGTGTTACACATATATGCATGTCATTGCACACGTCAGCGGATCACATACTACATGTGATTGTCAAGGTCATATGCCACACATCAGGCCAGTGTACTGTTAACCTGCGCTGATCTACATGGTCTAACACAGGGATGTATGCTAACTACTACTATGACTGTGTAATTTGCATGTCGTCTGCTATGACACATGCATGCTGTTGTGTGCAACCCAGGGATGTATGATAACTACCACTATTATTGTCTGTGCTGCATGCCATTTGATGTATCACATGCATGTTGCATGCCTCCTGTCATATCACATGCAGAGATGTATGATAACTACCACTATTATTGTCTGCACTGCATGCCGTCTGCCGGATCACATGCATGTTGCATGCCTTCTGTCATATCACATGCGTGTGTATGTCTATTGTATAAATTGTGGTGTACAGTTCTTGTCTGACCTCACAGGTGATGTAGGTGCATTGCCCTCCTGTAGTACATCTGTTGTTAGTGTCCCCACAGACTCTAGCAGTGATGATGAACGTATGATTGAGGCACAGGCAGAGTGGTCAGGGGCTGAAACTGTGCCATTGGGGTTGCCATTCCAGCTATATCCTCCTCATCCCCGCACACAGATCCCATGCCTGCACATACCCCATCACCAGTGGCCTTAGAGGAAGGACAGTTGGCACATGGTAGCTTGGAACAGGAAAGTGTGGGGGCTATGGAAGGTGTGCCTAAACACCATGGTGTCAGTCAACTGACTGGTGGTGCCCCACACAGGCATGTGACCAGTGCTGCTCATAGGAGGACCTCTGGCCAACATGCTCCTGCAAGACAGAGCGCTGCAGCTGGTGTCACAAGATGCATGTTTCAGGCTGTAATGAAGGCACACGCATGTGCTGAATGGCACAACAGAGAAGATCAGAGGCTTCAGAGGGCTGCTGTCCGTTCTTTAAACAACAACATGCAGGCAATAGTAAATGCTCAACAGCAGATTGCTGAAGCTTTGGATAGACGGTTGGGTGACATGGTTGGAGTCCTTGACCGTGGCATGACAATCTGCGAGTGTGAGCTGTCTGTGTTCGAACATCTGGTAGGAGTACGGTGTCGGGCATGTGGACGTAGGCCTATATCACCTGTTTCAGGTCTACATGTACGGGCTACCTCACATGTCCGCTCCCATAGTGGCGGTAGCAGCAGTGCATCTGGTGCTGTGCTGTCCACACCATGACACAGCAGGCCACGTGCACGTGGCCCGGGAAGGTCCCAACAGGGACACGGTTTCAATGGACAAGTGACATCAGACAGTACCCAATCTGCACCTCTGCCTGGTAGTGCCCGTGCAACCTCTGGCAGGCACAGGTCACATATCCGTGGCCGGACATTGTGAACTGTAAAACCTGGTCTGTACAGTCTGCAGCTGTCAATAATACCCCTGTGTAGGCCAGACACATGGCAGAACTGTGTGCATATATACACACACACACTGAAAACATATGTAGGGCACCACAACACACACATGCATAACATCCACACACACCCAATTAGATCAAAGGCCCTAACCCACACACATGTCATCCAATGGTGCAGCCTAGGCCTCTGGCAAACATTATCACCCTGTGCATATGATGATGCCTGTGCCGCATCCCTGACATCCACACCATTGGTGCAGGGGCATGCTCATATGGCCTGATGCACAGGGTGAACAGATTAGGAAGATAAGTGTAGTTTACAAGAGTATTGTTAACAGGCAGCAGACATACCATGTACTACAGGTGTACAATGCATTTTGTACTGTTAACAGTATGTGTCTTGTATAACAATAGTAACTGCATGTTGGTCATGATGTTCTGCTGTCCTCCATGTCTAATTGCATGTGCCGGTGGATGTCAGTGTTTGCAGTTAGTGTCCCATATGTCAATGTGGACTACTCACAGGTATGTATGAATATACCAGCATGCACTATGTAGCTGCCACATAACAGTGAGAATGTCCAACGTTCCAAACAGGTGTACTGATCCAAGAGCATGATAGCTGTATATTAAGCTACTGTGGCTACAGACATGACATCCATAAAGGGTGACATCACAGGTACAGTTACATGGAGTGGTGAGGTAAGAGAGGGGTCTAACTGATTACAAGGGCAGAGGCCAGTAGGAAGTGTGATGCCTCATTGGGAATCAGTAATACACGTTCCCATGACAGGATGCCAACACACAACTGCACCCACACACTCAGGTATCACATGTATTCAGTGACACAGTAACACACCCACACACTCATGGATTCACCGACACAGTAACACACACTCGCACACAGTTGCTACTGGTGAAGTGAGGACCCCTGCCTATGTGCAAATCATCATTACAGTACTGTGCACCTACATGACGCATCACAGAGAATAACATGTGCAGGTAGTCAGTATGGCCTAAGATCGGGGACATCAACACGGATCGTAGAATGCATCGCCTGGATGGGAGGAGGGGTCTTATCAGTTCAGTATGGTAACATACATCCTCACTCCAGGGCCCAGACAGCCATACACACACACACACACACACACACACACACACACACACACACACACACTGTGGCATTCAGTACTGAATACACCTATGTCATGCACATACAGATACCTCACATGTGTGAGATACACACCCCTGCCTATGTCCTGCTTTCTACATTGCAGTCTGCACAGATGTGTACACTAGTGTACAGGAGAGTGAGTAACAACTGAGATGTATTCCCCACCATATGTGACATATATGGACACATATGTAACCACACATGCCAGTACTGTGAATCAAAGACCTGCCTAGCTCATGATATGTATGACAGACTTACAGCAGTACTGCACATGTTACAAACTGTACTAACGCTTCCTTTGGCAACAGTGCTGATATATGCACATGGGACGTCTTAACTGTTAACAGGTGTCAAGTGATTTACCTTCGCTGTCACCCTGACCGCTGTCTAAGTTGTGTGTTATGTCCTTCAATTAACGAAACCATTGCTTACCGGTTACACAAGTTATTGTAGGACAGCTTGTGACACACCTGTGAGCTGTCCTCAGCAAACATCCATCTGCAAAGATGCCCCACCACTTAGTTATTTCCACGCATCTGTCCATACCTGAGGTACATCTTTCCATACATTCAGCATATCACCATATACAGTTGGCAATGTTGAGGCTGCATTGCAACTGCATGATGTACTAGGATACACATCACCTGCATACATCAGCAACTGCACATGCATGTTATCTGAATGCACAACACAACATGTACATGTGTGTAGGTCCTACAATCCTGTCATTTGGGCATGTTTGTAGTCACTTCAATTGGTGGACATGTGTAATGACATACATGACACATGGACTGTTGTATGATATGATAGGTGTAATAGGTGACCAGTACAGAGGGAATGTTACCTCTGTCAACATTGATATCACACCTTATGTACTGTTAGCATTCAGCAGCCATGGACCTACATTCCATGTGGATGTGTGTGTAATGGCTGTAGCCACCTGTTTGCACAAAGGACAACAACAGCTATGCTATTTATATGTATGTTGTGTCTGTGTGTGAGTGTGGCATGTACATACCCAGTGCAGGTACATGTAGGTCATATCCATACATAAGGGTGTGTACTGGTGTACAGCAACAGTCATCTGCTAATGCCAGAAAGTACCAAGGGCCCCTGGTATGTGTACAGCTGACCTGGTTACAGATAGTGGTATCATTGCATTGCATAACACATGATGCAACTGTTTCAGTACATGGGTACTCTCTACATTTGATGTAGAGCTTGGTACAGCCCACTGGTCAAGGGTCACATGGTGGTGCACTTTTATATGTCCTACAACATATATGGATGCATGTTGGTGGTCCGAGTGCATGGTGGTGTCTGAGGTTTACATCCTGGAGTGCAGCATGTGACACGGTGTCCTGCACATGACTCATCTGTGATGCCTTTCATGGGGGTACTGGTCAGTACATGTGAGTGGCCTCTATGTATGTGGGGACACCACCACCTGGAGCAGTCCGTACCTGTGTTATGGCCTACATGTCTGGTTCTAAGGTATATGGTGGTAATGCTATTGTGCACTACAGAGCCATCAGCCAGGTGTTCCTCATTCCACAGATGTCAGTTCTCCCCATTGTTGGATCTACAGTGACCAGCTGTGATTATGGACGCTACACATCTAGCACTGGTTAGCATAAGAAAACAGTGCAGTTGTCCTGTAGGTGTCAGGGTGTTATCCTGTGTTTAGGACATTTGCCTTGGAATGGCACTGTATGGGTGGATGCGACTTGGGTATTATGCCCACTCCCTTGAATCATGGATGCATGTGATATGTGTCAAAGGCATGTCTACTGTCAGCCATGTCATCCCAGAATGACAAACACTGGACAACCTTGTACTTACAGCAGGGCATTGGCTCATTGTGTTGTTCAAGCAGTTGCCACCTCTGGCAAGGCTCATTGTGTTGGTCAAGCAGTTTCCACTCCTAGCAAGATATCACTGCAAGTGGTGATATTGTGCTTGGTATAGGATGGTACATCTAAGGTGATGGACAGCAGCAGACGTTGTGTAAAAGACCAGTGTCAAATATATCTAGAGCAGCGTTCCTGCTAACAATGACAACTACTAACACCAGAGCCCATTACAATGTGTTCCTTATGTCTACCTGTAATAGCATGGCCACTGTGGCCTTCCGTGTTTAGAATCAGTGTGCATCCCAGTCAGCCCTGTGCTACTATGTGTATGAGCATGTCCAGTATAACCTTGTGTAGATGGACACATAGTGCATTCCGAACAGCCCTGTGCTACTAAGTGTGTAAGCATGCCCAGTGACACCTTGTGTCAGTTATGTGCCTCTGTGTATGGGCATGGCCATTGTAACCCTGTATAGTGGTAGTAGTCCATTCCACAGATGGGCATACTCCAGGTCAGGATGGATTCCTACTTTAAACACACAGGTTCACAGGTATGTACATCTTAACTGCCAGCATCCCTGTTGATGTCCGCATTCCTAGAAGGTCATAATGACAGCCTTGAAATGTGTAGTCTGTGTTGCGCGACTCGTAAGTATGTAGTATTGTAATAGTGATCTGTAAATAGGCAGGTGTTCCGTTCCCACCACTGGCGTGTGTGTGTATGTCTGTCCCCATTTGCCAGAGGACTGTAAATTGCTTTTAGACTGCTCACACTCCATACAATTCGTATACCCACCTTTGGCAGGGATGATGATGACACCCACCTACAAATACACCTCTGGGAGTGCTGTGTCCCAGTAATCTCGGTAGTGCATTCTGTAACTGCATAATGCTGTAGTGTAATAAAGTAGTTAGGTCAGTGTTCTAATCCCAGACTTGCCGTGTGTGTGTGTGTCCATCTGCCTGAGGACTGAGTAATGCTTTTAGACTGCTCACACTCCTTACATTTCTTATACCCACCTTTGGCAAAGCTGATGATGTCACCCAACTACAAATACACCTCTGGGAGTGCTGTGTCCCAGTAATCTCGGTAGCGCATTCTGTAACCACGTAATGTTGTAGTTTAATAAAGTAGTTAGGTCGGTGTTCTAATCCCAGACTTGCTGTGTGTGTGTGTGTGTGTGTGTTTGTCCCTGCCTGAGGACTGAGTAATGCTTTTAGACTGCCTACACTCCATACATTTCTTATACCCACCTTTGGCAAGGATGATGATGTCACCCACCTACAAATACACCTTTAGGAGTCCCAATAATCTCGGTAGCGTGTTCTGTAACTGCGTAATGCTGTAGTGTGATAATGTAGTTAGGTTGGTGTTCTAATCCCAGACATGCCAAGTGTGTGTGTGTGCATGTGTGTGTGTCTGCCTGCCTGTGTGAGACAAGTACAGTGCTTTGTAGAGTATGCACTCTCTGTACAAATCGCATGACCACCTTTGTCATTCCTGCTGTTGTCACCCACCTAGGTATACACCTGTAGGCATGCCACAACTCAGTATTCGCCGTAGCACATGCCCTAAACGCGTATTGCTGCAGTGTGATACAGTAGGGGGTTTGTATACAGGACATGGCAAGTGTGTGCTTGTCTGTCAGAGCCTGTGTAGAGGTGGCAGTGATTGTCTTACCATTGGACATGTTTGGGAGCGGATTTTGTAGTTTTCCTATATGGCATCCGTCTTATGACACATTGGCCACCTCACGAGGAGTACAGCTGTCAGTCAGCCATGGGACTGTGTTGGCAAGCCATACCCATACATCTGGCAAAAGGCCTGGTGAACAAAGTATGCAGCCCTACTAGTACTCGGTATATGTCCCACACACGTGCCATACACAAACAAACTTGCCTAGGATATCCCGCTATGTTGCTAGTACCATGTACATTGATGACAGATAGCAGGCATGGTGTGAATGCTGTGAACTACAGAGGACATGGCACCCTGTACAGCGGTACAATAGGAACATATATGCGGACATTGTGCCTTCACTATGTTCCACACTGAATATTGTGGTTCCATCAAATGCGATTCACAGAGGCCAGACAATGCTGTACACATGTGCCCTGTATGGACCCATGCCACTGACACCAAAGAATACCTGTATCATACTATCCATGCAGGTGCAGGGTCAACCTGCTCACTATAAGCAGGTTTTGCCACACCAGGCCAGTATTGGCATATCGGGGGATAACAGGCTGTGTACACGTCTGCCAAACCAGGTACACCTGTAAATGTCACTGTACAGTATTGTGGGACATGCACATCCCAGGGAATGTCCATGTGAAGGACTATCAAACACAGACATGGCCATACACATTGGTAACCAGGATGTCAGGCCAGATAATGCAGTACCCATCTGTGTGGGACATTGCAGACACTACACCCCTGAACTGCATACCATTGTCGGGTGATGCGATGCCAAGGATTACCCCTCACCCAGCCTTGTACAGCCATCTTGCACAGCCAACCACTACACACCCATAAAGCAATGCATACCTGCATGCCAGTACTGGCACCCTGTGTCTGCATGTGGGTTGTGATGCTCCAAACCACAGTCAATCCCAGTATAACCCTCATTGGCATACCAACAGATGTCAAGCACTTTCACATGCCCTAGCCCATAGAACCTCCAGATATCCCCTGTGGTGCATGTGGTCATGTGCATTACTGCAGTGTGGCAAACTAAGTAGTTACGTTGTGTATTTGTGGCCCTGGCAAAGATGTCAATGCATGTCCATTAGAGAGTGTGGTTGTGGTGACAATGGCATCCATTCACATGGACAGTTTGTTTTTCCTGTCAGCTAGTGCTTGTGGGTTGAATCCATGACTGATACAGCAATCCTGTTGGGAATGATCCAGGCCGAAGCAAGAGAAATAAAGACTGCGGGCAGTGGAATAAGGCAACTTATGCCCACACTCTTCACATTTTTTAAATCCTAAAGGACCTTTTTCGGACATTCTGAAAGAAAACTATAATAATAATATTAATAATAATAATAATAGAATTACTAAACTAAACCTTTTTTTTACTAGCAAGAGGAAAGGTTAAATACTAACAATGGTGCAGAAGAAATTAAAGGTTATGTCTTACCAAAACTTGGCATCTGTGCTGTCTTCTTTCATTCCTCCTCATGATAGGGTCTCAGATCAGAACTTCTGATCTAGCTCGGCCACATTCTACAAACTTGGATCTGACTTTCAAGCTCCTCCGTCTTACCCATAATGCACTACATCCACCCAAGTACCTCATATTAAGTTTACTGATTCCATACATCCAACACCCACACAGAAAAGGAATAGTAGATGAGGCTCAGACATGGGATATACGAGTCCAGTCCCATCATAATCCAGGTTCCTCTAGAAGAAACATAGCAGGGGTGTGGTTGGGTGGAAAGGTGAGGAGGAATGAAGGAAGACAACACAGATGCCAAGTTATGGTAAGACAACCTTTTATTCTAATGTTGTCTTCTTCATTCCTCCTCACGATAGGGTCAGAGTCCCCAGATATGTAGATCCCAGGGGCCCTCATGAAAGGATATGCTGGAGCACCATTGAACCAAAGGAGACCCTTTCATGAGGGGAGAGGCAAAGGGGTCACAACAGGATTGATCCCAATGGTTGAAGATCATGTCTGCCACTGATTGATTGAGGGATCACTCATGTGGAACCAAAAACGATCTTCTGAGTCTGTCTGCTAAATCATTACTTTTGCCCAGGATATGCATTGCAACTAGAAGGTGGTCTAAAGATATCGCCCACTCCCACACCCTCATGGCCTCACTGCACAAGGAGTAAGAATTCGTTCCTCTTTGAATGTTGATATACCAGACAAAGTACAGTTGTGTACACTTACCATAAATGTAGATGTTCGAGTGTATTCACTGTTGCAGTCATTACATTTGGGTTATCTGCTTGCAGGTAGCCCTCAGTCAGCCTGATTAACAAAGTCTTGGGTCCTGCATCAGTTGCTGTCTCTTCTTCCATGACATCAGGTTGTCAGGGGGTATAAAACATGCAGCCGACATCATTGCATCAGTTTTTCTTGCCCCAGATGTCAGGTGCAAGAAAAGCTATTTCAAAACGAACTATCTCCAAATGGATAGGCCATTGCATTCACTTCTGCTATAAGCACCATGGAAAACATATCCCACAGGGGATCAGATCCCACTCAACCAGGGCTGCATCTACCTCTACAGCCTTTCTCAGAGGCATATCTACCAGGGACATCCTAGAAGCTGCTACCTGGAGTTCTGTACATACTTTCACCAAGCATTACCATTTGCCAATTTTCTCTAAATCCAGAGCTGGCTTTGTCACTGCAGTTTTGCAGGGCCTTATAGCTGGTCCTAATGCTGTCTAAACTCCTCCTCCCATCCTTAGCTTTGGGAATCTACCCAAATGTAATGACTGCAACAGTGAAACATGAAGAACATAGAACAGTTGTGTACAGTTACTGAGTGTATTCACTGTTGCAGTCCTGGTTACCCTCCTTCCAGACCCCTGACTTCGTTTGGCTATACCTCTTCTCTACTTTTCAATGCTTAAAAGTTTTCTGGTGTATTTGCTTTTTTGTTTGAGGTATAACCTTGTATATTTATAGATTTAATTGCTTCCCATTAGGGGGGCACCTGACATCTGGGGCAAGAAAAACTGATGTAATGACGTCGGCTGCAGGTTTTATACCCCTGACGACCTGATGTCACAGAAGAAGAGACAGCAACCAATGCAGTACCCAAGACTTTGTTAATCAGGCCGACTGAGGGCTACCTGCAAGCAGATAACCCAAATGTAACGACTGCATCAGTGAAACATGAAGAACATCAGACATGTTGTTAGTGTGTACTGCAATAATCCCCAAAGGGAGAACATCCTGAAAGGCTTGCAACATTAGGAGGACTGCTCTCATCTCTAGGGCACTGATATGCAACCTGGTCTCAGTAAGGGGCCATGTGCATTGGACCATTTTCCCACTGTAATACCCTCCAACCTGAACTGGGAAGCGTCCATGGTCATGGTGGCTATGAGGGGGGGGGGGGTTCAAGAAAGTACAGTTGTGTACGCTTACCATAAATGCAGATGTTCAAGTGTATTCACTGTTGCAGTCATCACATTTGAGTTATCCTGTCAGGGGTAGCCCTTAGTCAGCCTGAATACCAGAGGCTTAGTATTTCTGCATCGGTTGCTGTCGCTCCAGGACTGATGTCAGGTCATCAGTGGCATAAAATCCGGCAGCCGATGCTATTACATCAGTTTTTCTTGCCCTGTCAGGAGCCCCCAAATAGGGAGCTAGATTAGGGTGGAAGAACACCAACAGTAGAAAATAAATACCAAAATTTCCCTGTAAGGAGAGAGGAAGAGAGAGAGATAGACAAGAGGGATGGGGGGAAAGGAATATACTCGAACATCTACATTTATGGTAAATGTACACAACTGTACTATGTTCTTCATGTTTCACTGTTACAGTCATCACATTTGGGTTGATTCCCAAAGCTGAAGAAAAGGGTGGAGGCAGTCAAGAAGACTGGGGGTTGGCTAAGATGCCCTGCAGGACTGCAGTGGCAAAGCCTGCCCTGGATTTGGAGAAGATAATGCTTGGTGAAGGTATGAACAGAAGTCCATGTTGCAGCCTCCAGGATGTCTCTGGTGGGGATCCCTCTGAGAAAAGATACAGAGGTGGAGGTTGCCCTGGTGGAATGTGTCCTGACCCCCTTTGGAGGCAGTTTCCCATGCTGTTTGTAGTAGAAATGGATGTAGCGTGCTATCCATTTGGAGATTGTTTGGGTATGGCCTTGCCCTCTGCCCCTGCTGCGAAGCTGACTAACAATGGATCAGTTTTTTCTAAAAGATTTAGTCCTGTCCAGATATAATCTGAGCTGTCTGTGCAGAATCCTTTTCTCCTTGTTTTGTGGGTTAGGGAAAAAGGTGGGCAAATGAATGTATTGGTTGAGAGCCACACTGGACACCACTTTAGGTCCTGAGGGACACCCTGTCAGCATGGAAAATGATGAAGGGCTCTACAGCCATGAATGCTTGTATCTCTGATACTCTTCTAGCTGAAGTGATGGCCAGAAGCAAGGCTGTCTTCCAAGAGAGGAATTTTAACTCTGCTGAAGCTGCAGGTTCAAAGGGGGGTAGGGTGAGCTTTTCCAACACAAAGTTAAGGTCCCATGCTGGGGTAGGAGCTCTTCTGGGTGGCCTTAAGTTGTTAGCCCCTCTTAGGAACTGTTTGATGAGAGGGTGTGAGAAGAGAGGTGGCTCTGTTCTGCAATGAGCAGAGATGGCAGAGGCATGAATCTTAATAGAAGAGAAGGATAGACCCCTGTGTAGCAGGTCTGCTAGGTAATCCAAGATGAGAGGTAGGGAGGGCTGTGCCATTTTGACTCCATTAGCCTGGATCCAGGTGCAAAACCTTTTCCACTTGTCAGCATAGGATTTTCTAGTGCTGGGATGTCTGGCCTCACGTATGACATCTAGGACTTGTTTGCTTAGGCTGGCAGCTTGAGGAGAGGTCATGAAATAAGCCAGGCTGAGGGTCTGCAATTGGGGATGTATGAATTCTCCATTCCTCTGTGTCAGGAGTGTTGGGATCTGAGTTAGGTGCCATGGTGGCAGGGGTGACAGTTTGCGCAGCAGTGGGTACCAGTGTTGGTGTGTCCAGTCTGGGGCAATCAGGATTGCCCTCTGTTTTTCCTCCCTTATTTTGAGCAGTACCCTTAAAATGAGTGGTAGAGGGGAAATGCATAGACCAAGAGGTTTACCCACTGGAAGGATAAAGCATTCACTTTCTAGGCCTTGCTGTGAGGTTCCCTGGTGCAAAATTTGCTGAGCAGATGATTGGAGTGGGACGCAAAGAGGTCCACCTTTGGGGTGCCCCATTTCTTGCTTACAAGGGTGAAGGTTCTGTGGTCTAGCTGCCACTCATGTGGGTCTAGCAGGTTTCTGCTTAAGTTGTCTGCCAGAGAGTTTAGGGAGCTTGGCAGTTTTGTGCTAGCAAGTGAAGCTGCATGGCTTAGGCAGTGTGCCAAAGGGTCATGGTGAGCCTGCAGAGAGGATAAGAGTGAGTCTTCCCTGCTTGTTGATATACCACATCACTGTGGTGTTGTCTGTTTTGATCAGTAAATGCCCCGGAGACAGTAGGGGTCTGAAAGCTGTCAGGGCATGCTGAACAGCTAGCATCTTTTTTTGGTTGATGTGCAGATGTATTTGATTGGGGCTCCAATGGCCCTGAATGCACCTGCCATCCAGCAATGCACCCCAGGCATAGTCTGATGCATCTGTGGTGAGGGTCTGGGTGGCATGGAGTTGCGAGAAGGGAAGTCCCTTGTTGTGGTTGCATGCTGCTGCCCACCAAAGAAAATCTTTCCTTAGACAAGGTATCATTGGTATGATAGTTTCTAGGTCTTGAGAGTGTTGACACCAAAGGCTTCTTAGGTACCATTGTAGTTTCCACATATGCAGTCTGGCATATGGAATGAGTAGAATGCAGGAGGCCATGAACCCTAGAGCTTGCAGGATTTTCCTTGCGGATAACTGGGTTCTGGGGGCTAGTTGAGAGAAGTAGCCTGTGAGGTAGGCTTGTTTTTCTGAAGTAAGGAATGCCATCTGGGATGCTGTGTCCAGGCTTGCACCCAGGAATACAATTTTTTTGTGTGGGGACTAGTTTTGATTTCTCTTCGTTGCTAGTATACCCCAGGGAGGTCAGTAGGTCCTTTACAAAGGTCAGGTGCTGTGCCAGCTTTTCCTGACTGTCTGCCTGAATTAGGCAATCATCTAAGAAGGGGTAAATTTGAATATTTCTTTGTCTGCAAAAAGCAATGGCTGGAGCCAGGCATTTTGTGAGTACTGGATAAGCCAAAGGGAAGCACAGAGAACTGAAAGTACATAGATCCTGCCCTGAAACGTAGATATTTCCTGCAAGATTCCCTGATTGGGATGTATAGGTAGGCCTCTTTTAGGTCTAGAGTGGCTAACCAAGCATCCTTGGAAAGCATAGGAAGAAGCTGCTGGAGGGTGAGCATTTTGAATTTTGGTATCACCAGAAAAGTGTTTAGAATGGATAGACTGAAGATTGGGCACCAGATGCCCTATTTTCTGGGTATAAGGAAGAGTCTGGAATAGAAACCTTGGTCTATCTGTTCTGCAGGAACATGCTGTATTGCCCTCATGGAGAGCAGATAAACTACTTGCTTTTTAGCCTCTGCCCACTGGTTTGGAGGAAGATCTGGGAATCCTTTTGGGGTTGGCAGAGTGTGGAAATAAAATTTGTATCCCTGGGACACTATGTTGAGGGCCCATCGGTTGTTGGTAATAGAGGCCCAGTTGCTTGCATGGAAGGAGGGTTTTCCTCCTAGTGGCACAAGCAGGTGGGCAGAGGTAAGGGGTAGAGGTGTAAAGTCATTATGAGTTCTTACCATAAGAGGGTAGCTTTGCACTCCTTTTTGAAGAGGAGGAACTCCATTGCTTAGATCTCTGCATTCCCTGGGGCTGCTGTCTGGGAGGTCTGCTTCCTCTGAGTCTGGGCTGAGCTGGGCTGGAGGGGGCAGGAAAGGACCAGTGCTTGGAGGGGCAATGCCTACTGAACCTCGGAGGCTGGACCTGTAAGAAGTCTTTAACTGTCTGCATAGATTTAGCTTTTTCTTCCATCTTTTTTAAGACCTCTTCTGCCATGGTGCCAAATAAATGTTGTTCAACGGTGCGTCCAATAATTTGGATTTGACATGGTCTGGCAAGGTCTGTTCCTTAACCCAAGCATGCCTTCTAAGGACAGAACCAGTGACTGCTGCCCTGCAAGATGCTTCTAGGGCATCAAAGCCACATTGCAAGGTGTGCTTAGTAACTTGACTTACAGAATGCATTAGCTCTTGTAATACTTTATTTTCTGCACAAGCAGGAAAGGGAGAGATTTTTTTTGTTTGAGAAGTTCCATGGTATGCTGCTGCTAGTTCAGCATGTGCAACTGACAATTTAATGCTCTAATAGCAAGAGTAGCAGAGATGTATACTTTTTTACCCCACCTGTTTAAGCTCGAGAATCCCTGTCTGAGGGGTTGGGATTCTTAGCTGAGGTTGCTTTAATTCCTTTAGGTCCTTGAGAGATGACCTCTGGGTCAACAGTAGGATTTTTGAAAAGGAATTTGTGAGAGTCAGGGACTGTGTAGTACCTGTCAGGTTTCCTGGGAGCAGGAGGAAGGGTGTCAGGAGTCAAACTGGATTTCATAAAAACATCATCCATCATCCACAACATCCAGGACAGGAGGAATGGCCAAAGGTCTGTGCTGTGGTAAATCTAAGAATCCCCCGAGTCTCTTTTTTGACTGAGGATAGTCTTGACAGTCCCATTGGAAATGCTCCCTTAAAGTATGAAGGGTTTCCCCAAATGAAAATTCCTCGGGTGGAGAGGCAGAAGGAATGGATTCCTCTGCATCAGAGTCCTCATAAGCAGAGAAGGTTGCATGTCTTCGTATTCAGACACATCAGAGTCATCAGACTCCTGTTCATATAAAACTACTGGGGACAAGTCTCTCTTTCTCTTGGAAGGGGTAGCCTGGCTTCCCCTAACAAGCATAATATGGTCTTCTGTCATTTTAAACATTTGAGATTGAGGCAAGGAAGCAGGTGCCTGAGCTTGGGTAGTCGGTTTTTTGGGCATAGTTCATACCCTGGGCCTTAGAAACTCAGTAGTTTTAGAAAGAACTGAAGACACAAAAGAAGTTGTTGGTCTGTGTCGAGTATCGGTGGTGCAAAGAACGGCTCCGGACCCATCCAAGGTAGAGACATCCGCAGGATCTTTAGTCGAAGAAGAGTTTCGTGGCATACCAGACTCCAAAAGTGTCTCGGTAGTGGCCTGCAAATCCACAGAAGCGGGCATCAGGGGCTGCAAAAGCACCTCACTGAGGACCAGAGAACTGACAACTAGTATAGCGGAAGTGTCGTTGGCAGTTTTGGACCTGTGCAGGCTATCTCTGTCTTTATCCTTACGTTTTTCTGGAAGAACAGTAGTCGGATGGCTTACCAAAGCCATATCAGAATTAGAGGACTGAGAGCGAAAATATCTAGCTACATGAAGGGCCCAACGACATATAGTTCTGGCGTTAAACAACACACAAAAGTTACAGAGAGGGAAGTCGTGGTCTGGGCCTAAACAGGTGATGCAGTAAGAATGAAAGTGTTGGTGTGGTATTTGCTTTCCACAGGCGAGACAATTGTTAACTTTTTCTGACATCAGTTAGAGCAAGAAAAAAGGATCCCCAACAGGGTACTTAGCTTTAGAAGACTTCAACTTCAATTCAAAAATTAAAACTCAGGTAGCAGCCAACCAGCACTCGAGTGAACTGCTTCTGCTTTGGGCTCCTTGGCAAGAAAGACTGATGTAATGATGTCAGCTACCTGATTTTATACCACTGATGATCTGATTTCAGTCTTGGAGCGACAGCAACTAATGCAAAAATAGTAAGCCTCTGGTGTTCGGGCCAAATGAGGGCTACCCCTAGCAGGACAACCCAAATGTGATGACTGCAACAGTGAAACACGAAGAAGATCTGGTCTGCCTAGAATGAGGTCTGACTGTATCCACCAACTGAGGTGACATTTGCAAATTGGAGTCAGCCTGATGTGAAGGGACAGTGGATGAAAGAGGATGGACCACTGTGTTGCTAAAGTCCGCTGTAGAACCTGCATGAAAAATATGGCAGTGGATCTAACAGAATAGCTGCTGACATGGATCCTAAGGCCTTGCAAGACCAATTGAGCAGGGGGTGACTGGTGGGCTAACAATTCCTGTGCCTGATTTCTCAGAGAGGCTACTTGGTGTGAAGGAAGAGAAGCTTATCTGATCCCTTGTGTTGAACTGCGTACCTATACATTCCAGGTAATGTACCGGCATCAAGTTGGATTTGCTCATGTTTATGGTGATGCCCAGAGGGTGTGATAACTGTATTAAGTGATCTCTGGTTTGGAATAGTTGATGTCTCATGGGAGCAGTTAGGAGCCAATCGTCGGCAAATATGGAAACACCTGGAATGCTTTGAGCCTCAAGTGAGCCGCTACAACTTCCATGCATTTGGTGAACACCCAGGGGACTGTAGTGAGCCCAAAGGACAGTGCTCTGAATTGGTGATGATTGGCTCCCAGCCAGTAGTGCAGATATTTCCTGGGCCGCCTGTCTATTTTGATGTCACAGTATGCATCCTTGAGATCTATCGAGCACATCTAGTCATTCTTGTGCAACAGTGGTAGAATGGACTGAACTGTAACCATTTGAATCTCGACTTCTTTACACATTTGTTCAATTTGCTTAGATCCAAGATGGGTTTTAGGTCTCCTGTCTTTTTAGGCACAAAAAGAAGCAGGAGTAGATTCTGAACCCCCTTTGTTCAGTTGGGACCTCTAGGATGACTCTTTTGAGCAACAGTTGTAGGATTTCCTGTGATGCCTGCTGCCTTTGACTGGGTGGTATGTCAGGAAGGCTCTTGGAGTTTGTTGGGAGAAAAGTAAAGGGAATGTAATAGCCTCTAGATATTATGCTTAATACCCAATGGTTTTGAGTCAACTGGGTCCAGGCTTTTAGGTGTAAAGCTATTTGGCCCCCTGACTGCCTCTAGAGACTGACAGTCGGGCATTGCTTCAGGAGCACTGGTAGGGCTCATTAGGTAAGGATTCTCTAAATCCCTGGTTCTGTGAACCCCCCTTCTGCTTCTAGGGTGGCATCTGCCATCAAACCCCCCTCTGCCTCTAGAGAAGGATCTCCGCACAGGTCCTGGAAAAGCCCTTGGTATTTGTGAAACCACATTTTCTTACCTCCACGTTGGTTCCCACAGAAGAACCTCTGGGGGGTAGAAAATCTGATTCCAACAGCAGAAAGGGGTTTCCCATGCTTTTCGCTATGGGTGAGTGTATCAAATTGATGACCCAAAAAGGGTGGAGCCATCATAAGGGGCATTCACAAATGACACCTTAAAGGGCTCCACAAAATCACATAGCCTCATCCAGGCATGCCTCCTTAGGGGAAAGGACTGAACCGGCTGCTCACAAGGTGCCCTTCTTAGTTTGGGAGATTAACCTCACTGATGAGTTGGCGATGGACGAAAGAGTGGTCAGCTTGGGATAAACTTTCTTAAATTCCTCTGCAAGCATGGACTCAGAGTCAAGCTTAGAGTTCCTTAATCAGATCTCTCTGAAGCCAGGTAAAATGAGCCAGGTTTGTTCAATGCCCTCAGTGCAAAGATGGTTGAGGTGTAAACATGCTTCCTAAACCTGTCCAATGCTCTAGACCCTTTGTTAGATGAATGGACATTAGCAGTTTCTTTTGCCAAGCTCTTTCTTAGTGGCTAGCACAAACAGTACAATCCACTTTCAAGTGATCAGCAACCAGGCAATACACACAATCCTTGTGGGCATCCTGGTTGGGGATTTTAAGCTCACAAGAACTGCAGCACTTGAAACTCAGTGAAGGTTTGTCAGCCATAACCATAAACTCACCAAAAAACAACTGTCAACTCACCAGACATAAGGAAAAAGGAACGGACAGAACTAAACTAAGTTACACAGAAGTTTAAGCTTTAAAATTTTAAAGTTTAACTCTGTTTAAATCAACAAAGATAAAAGTAGCTAACAATTTTTATTTATTTCTTTTTTGTGGGAAATGAATCACACAACAGACGCACACTATCCAAAAGAAGAAAACGGAGGGAGAACTTATGGAACACCTAAGGCTAGTAAACAAGAGACGTTTTTTGAAACAGTTATCCACAGATAGAGAGCATGAGATCCACATCTGGTACACTGAAGTGGCAAACGAGATCTGAGGTACTTGGGTGGATCTAGTGTATTATGGGTAAGAGGGAGGAGCTTGAGAGTCAGATCCAAGCCTGTAGAATGTGGCTAAGCTGGAACCAAAGGTCGTATCCGAGACAATATCAGGAGGAGGAATGAAGAAGACATCAAATAGAAATGTTTTGTAAAAATGAAAGAAATACTGACTATGATAAGTAAGGAGGTATAAACTAAGTGTAAAGGTGTAGGGAAGGAAGGCTAGACCTACCAACAATGGTAGGAAACAATAAACTCAAAAGTGTATGAAAACAGGACTACAGCAGAGAGGACTTAAGAAAAACTGAAGATTAAATAAGTAGTTTTTTTTTATTAGAAATATCAAAATAGACTTTTGCCACTCTACACTTGAGAGCTGAAGGCGACCATGTCTTGACATGAAACCAGCAAATGAGATCTGGGAGATGTTAGGAGATGTTGCATTATGGGTAGGGAAGGAGCTTGAGAGGTTTTGGAGGCCACGAGCTAGTGTAATGGCCGGGTTAGATCTGAACCCATTAGTTGAGAAATGAATGAAACTTGACATCAGATCTGAAGTTTTATTTTGTCACAAATAAATGGGATTATAGCCAAATAATAGCATATTTAACATCCTAAATGAGATGAAAATACTTTTTTTCTACACAGGATAAGAGTAAAAAGTGGAAAATGTGCCTCAGCTTTCCACATGAGCATCAGCAAGGACTAGAAAAAAAGGATCTAGCTCTTTTTAATTTCTGAAACAAAAGAAAGGCTTACAGGATTGTAAAGTCAGAATTCGTAAGGTGGAAGCAGTCATAGCAGGACAACAATGCATATGCAAGCTTCTGCTAAAACATCTCCATCCACTACTTCAACATTCACAGAAGAACAAATGGCATAAAGCAATGTTTTGGAACATACTTCTAAGGTTATGACCACAATCTCATATATTAAACACAATAATTCTACTTGAAATAATTAAAGATTCAACAAGTGGATAAGTAAAACTGTCTTGAAAAGACAGTAATGGTTAATGGCATTTAAAATATAATTGAGGAATTGCAGATAAAAATCTGTTTAGTCATTCTAAGAACCTCATTTCTCTCTTCTTAGAATGGAAACACTACTAACTGTAAAGCCACAGGTCGCCATTACAGTAACTTACATATGGCACAGACCTTTTGCCCCTTAAACATGCAATAATTACCCTAAGCCTCTTAGAAGTCAGTGGTTTACTGGCAAAGTTTTTGAGAAAGTATACAAGGAACTTCTTGAAACTGTTTCCCTAAAGGTGAATGAGGACTAGGTGATTGGTTTCTAACTGCCTGAAGCCAACAGGTTATACTCACTTATTAGCACAGCTCTAAGGTTAGATTTTTCTTAGGGAACATGGATCACAGTTTTTGCAAGAGCACCACAGGCTTTACTAGGGAGTGTCTACTGTTCTACTGCTGCAAGGAGTTTGAAGTATCTATGATACAACAATGTACAACACTCATACAAGTGTTGCGGAAAGGTTCATGTTTCATAAGAGACTTTCCCACCTGCAAAAAATATCTATTCTAATGTTCAAGGGTAGGTTTTAGAAGAAATATATTTTCAGTTGTGATCAAGCAATGCTTTATGAACAATGATGTCATTCATTCTTATGGGAGACATGCACTATTTGTCCATTCATGCTGTGGGTGTCTAACTGGGTACTACACAGACACACTATACAGTAAACTATAGCATCTGTGTTAGTATAGAAAATGGACTACTCAATGCTACAATTTTTGTAGATTTATGTAGAGCTCCTGGAAGAATAGAATAGTTGTGTAAAATCTACCATAACCATAGATGTCCGTCTCTTCCATGATGCAGTATTCTTAGTGTGGGATTCCCCACCTCAGGTGACCCAAACGTTGGCTCCTATACAAAAGCTTAAGCCTGGCTGCTGTAGGTGCATGGGACATCACATGTAGGGCCATAAACCAGGACCTTAAATGTGACATCTGCATGCACAGACCACAGAACTTAAATGCCCAGTCAGACAATCCAGTAGAGAGAGCCAAATGATGTCAACAAGAGGTGCAAAGTGCCATTTGCTGGCTAGCCTGACCATAGTCTAGGGGGTGCCCCAGGGTGCCCTTTAGACAGGTCAATAGGAAAAAGGGGGATAGGTGGGTGAAGGAATACTGTAACATGGAAGAGAAAGACATATATGGTTATGGTAAGATTTTACACAACTATTCTATGTCCTCCTATTCCTATGTTGCAGTATTCTTAGTGTGGGAAAGTACCACAGCTTAGTTAGAAGAAAGGGTGGAGGTAGAGGTAGCTGATTCTAGAAAGCCCTGCAGGATTGCTCTAGCAAACCCTGCCCTGGCTCTGGAGATGTGATCCAATTTATAGTGTCTGGTAAAAGTGTGTATGGTGGACCAGGTGACTACTTCCAGAATGGAGGCTGTGTCCAGGCCTTTGAGGAAGACTTTGGAGGATGCCATGGCCCTGGTAGAGTGAGGCCTTACTCCCTGGAGTAGGTCTTTGCCATGGTGGGAGTAGCAGAAGCAGATAATTTTTCTGATCCAGCAGGAAATGGTTTGTTTGGAAACTGCCTTGCCCAATGCTCTGGAAGGATACAAAGAGTTGTTTGGATTTTCTGATAGACTTAGTTTTGTCTAAATAAAACATTAGTTGTCTGTGCACATCCAGGGAATGGAGTATCCTCTCACTGTCA